>NC_053166.1:13330990-13500990 GCF_016835505.1 Polypterus senegalus
AAAATAACGTAACATGATTGTCAATGTAATTGTTTTGTGACTGTTAGGAGTGTTGCTGTCATCAAGGATTTGATTATCATTATTTCTTTCAATCAGGTTCATATTTGGAGGACGTGTTGTGTTGAAGTTACATTCCGTGTTTGTCAACCGTTGTAAAGATAACACGTTTCATTCATCGAAGTGTTCACTACCCAAATCGCTACTCGTGAATCTAAGATGTTTAACAGGTATTCCCGGTGTTAACTTGTGGATTTGCCTGCGAATATTTAGCGGCAGCGTCTCGATTAAGTGGTGGAATTGCCTGCGAGTATTTAGCGGCAGCGTGTCTATGAACTTGTGGAATCGCCTGCGAGTATTTAGCGGCAGTGTCTCTATGAAGTTGTGGATTTGCCTGCAAGTATTTAGCGGCAGCGTCTCGATTAAGTTGTGGAATTGCCTGTGAGTATTTAGCGACAGCGTGTCTATTAACTTGTGGATTTTTCTGTGAATATTTGGCGGCAGCGTCACGAAGTTGTTTCCATCTGGCTGCATCAGAAAATGTACCATGAAGTCTGACACGCCTCCTTTTTACTGTATTCTCCCAGCTTGGATTGCTGCTGTCGTAATCGGTTTGAGTTTCATGGTTTGTTTCAATTACGACAGTATTTG
Source organism: Polypterus senegalus (assembly GCF_016835505.1). NCBI lineage: Eukaryota > Metazoa > Chordata > Cladistia > Polypteriformes > Polypteridae > Polypterus > Polypterus senegalus. The sequence goes on from NC_053166.1 coordinate 13,331,639, forward strand.
TAGGACTTGTGTTGAAGAGACATTCGGCATCTGTCAAGCATTGTAAGCATACAACCGGTTTCATCGATAACTTCACATCCAGCTTTTGAGAGTGTAAACATTCATAAATATCAAAGTGTCCACTACTGAGATCATCACCTGTGAATCTAAGATGTTTAAGAGGCATTGGCGGTTGTTTACCGGCAGCGCGTCTATGAACTTGTGGATTAGCCCGTGAGTATTTAGCAGCAACATCTCTATGAACTTGTGGATTTTTCTGTGAGTATTTGGCGGCAGCGTCATGAAGTTGTTTCCGTCTGGCTGCATCAGAAAATGTTCCACGACGTCTGACACGCCTCCTTTTTACTGTTTTCTCACAGCTTGGATTGCTGCTGACGGACGGCCTTATATGGGTAGACAGCCAACTGCGTGGGAGGTGTGGTGATGGAGGACGCAATTCCGCCTCACACGGCGGCCGAGCTGCAGGCTATGGATGTATATATGTACGTAAGTAGGATTCAGTTATGACCGTTATGCGTAGAATTTCGAAATAAAACCTGCTTAACTTTTGTAAGTAAGCTGTAAGGAATGAGCCTGCCAAATTTCAGCCTTCTACCTACACGGGAAGTTGGAGAATTAGTGATAAGTGAGTCAGTGAGTGAGTGAGTCAGTGAGGGCTTTGCCTTTTATTATTAGTATAGATCTCTCTATTATAAAAAAAAAAATCCTGGAAATGAAAAGCAGGGCAACAAGACGTGATCTTCTCGGAAGACACTTAAAAGACCCGTGAGACGCAAACTATATCAGATAAGAGCACGGCCAGCAAAACACACAGTCGTGTAAAGGCACGTAGCACATATAACGTGTATAAGGACAATACGTTTTCGATGAAACATCAACGACTAAGCAAAGAAGAAAGAGCAGTGAGGGGAAAAGTGACCCAAAAGCATTGGAGAGAAAAAAAGGCAGATAAGAGATTATGAAAGCAGTGGAATTCGAAAGGCTCAGACAAACGATGGTGCGATACGCATGCAGAGGAAGGTAAAGAATATGAAAGCAGTAACATACAAAAGTATTGTAGCATCCCTGCCAGGTTGAAGCCTTTTTGTTTTAAGTGACTGTTAGGTCCGATTGAGGGCGGGCGGAGTACAGCACGGAAGACTGATAGCGGGGTATTGAGTGATGCGGTAAAGTGGGCGAGACCCGGGGGATGAGGGGTTGCAGAGGGTACTAGAAAGTTGTGTTTGGGATTACAAAGTCGGCGATTGTTCAAGTGGCGGCACGGTGGCGCAGTGGTAGCGCTGCTGCCTCGCAGTTAGGAGACCCGGGCTCGCTTCCCGGGTCCTCCCTGCGTGGAGTTTGCATGTTCTCCCGTGTCTGCGTGGGTTTCCTCCGGGCGCTCCGGTTTCCTCCCACAATCCAAAGACATGCAGGTTAGGTGGATTGGCGATTCTAACTTGGCCCTAGTGTGTGCTTGGCGTGTGGGTGTGTTTGTGTGTGTCCTGCGGTGGGTTGGCACCCTGCCCAGGATTGGTTCCTGCTTTGTGCCCTGTGTTGGCTGGGATTGGCTCCAGCAGACCCCCGTGACCCTGTATTCGGATTCAGCGGGTTAGAAAATGGTTGGTTGGTTGGTCGATTGTTCAAGTAAAACTTTTGTGACACTTTATTATGTCAGTCGCTAGAATATCAAAAAAAAGATCGTAAAGATCACATTACTGCAAAACAAAAAGAAAATTAATCATCAGGACCAGTTGTGATTGAAAAAATAGCAGGACAAAGCGAGGTCAGAAATAAAAGACAAAGAGCAGAAAACAAAGTCTTTTCGCCTTCACATCATTCAATGCACAAAACGTAGATTTACACAACAATGGACCATACGCTATGAGAAACGCTATTGTGTTCCCGCAACAGTTAAAGCAAGTTTCATTTTAAAGAAAACACAATTCGGTGAGGTGTATATTTATGATCACGGAGAAGCGATGCAAATTTGGTGACAAGAAAGGTAATGTATATATTCCGTGAATAACATGAGACACAAAAGGAGATCTTGATATGCCATTAGTATTAAAATGTTTAAAGTTTCCCGTGAGAATAGCATTTGCTATGACAATTAACAAATCACAGGAACAAACAAGAAAAAGTCGGATTATTTATTAGAGAAACAGAAACAATGTTCACTCACGGGCAGTTATACGTTGTGTGTCTCCAAAAACGGAATCAAAATTCAATGCGATCTTGAAGAAAAGGTCATTCCAAATATTGTTTTTAATGAAGCTTTAAAGTAAATGTGCAAATAATGAAATTGAAACAATTTCAAAAAAAAAAAATAAAGTTTTTAAAATTGTATATCCGATTAACTAAACACAGGGGTTGGCGAGCGTAGTGAGCAGGGGGCAGAGCCCCCTAGTTATTTAAAAATACAATCTGAAGCCAAAAAAACAAAGGGAAGACTCTGACCTGCCTGCTTTCCAATACTACAACATGAAGCATTACATAAAGATAGATGCGTGTCACGTGATTTTTTAATTTAAAATTGGCCGATCTCTTTACTTTTTCGTATACGTAGTACAGAGAAAGTATAGGAATCGTGAAAAAATTAAACCTTGAGATTTTGATGAATCTTGACGTTTTGTACCTTCCTGTGTTTGAAAATATCATTTTTGAAATTCTGCTCGTCTGCGTGTAAAAAAGATAACTCGAAAACGCTTTGCCCTCGGTCAGTGAGATTTTATACACCTGTTTAAATCAAAAATTAGGAATCCCATCAACTTTTGGGCCACTTCTGGCAACCGAAAGTGGTACTTTAATTGAATAGTTTTGCAAATTTTCAAGTAAACTATGGCTATAATTACAGACAGAGATGATCAAATTTTGTACAGATATTTATAATGATAAAAAGCAAACAGACATGAAATTTGAGAAAAATGACTCAACCGAAAGTAGTATTTTATTTAAGCAACCATCCAAAGTTTTTGTATCATGGAAATATAAAACGATACACGATATTAAAACGATACACGATATTAAAAATTATTCAATATAATGCATATTCTTTCAATAACTATTATTAATTTTATTTGAATTCATACATCATTAGTTTAACAATAACGTGTAAACATTGAACATGTGCTATGTAAATATAAAGATGCAATGGGAACAATAAGCTGCTACGTCCCTGTCGTGTTCCTGGTAAAACATTTAGTCAGTCAGTCAGTCATTTTCCAACCCGCAATATCCTAACACAGGGTCACGTGGGTCTGCTGGAGGAAATCCCAGTCAACACAGGGCATAAGGCAGGAAACAAACCCCGGGCAGGGCGCACACACACACACACACAAAGCACACCAAGGGACATTTTAGGATCGCCAATGCACCTAACCCAGGGGTCCTCAATCACGGTCCTGGTGAGCCGCAGTGGCTGCAGGTTTTTGCTCCAACCCAGTTGCTTAATAAAAAGCACTTATTGCTAAAGTAACACTTCTGCTTCACTTTAGTGATTTTGAGCCCTTATTGCTTAATTTTGTCTTAAACAGCTATTTTAATTGCTCCTTATTATCAATAACATGCAAATGACAAGAGAGAGCAGCATTTCTCCATTTAGCTTATTTACATTTACACCTGTGTGTATTTATCTGCACTATTGGGTTTAATTAAATACTTGGAAGAAAAATGAAGAGAAAAAAGTGAAGGACTGAGAATTACTCGTCCATTTTAGCCTTCAAATCATTTGCATGATAGAAAGGGAAAGAAAAATGACCTGACATAGCAGAGTTAATTTAATTTCATAGCGTGTTAGTGCTTTATTGGCAAGAATTGCTTTCTAATTAAGCAACCAGGTCAGAACAAAAACCTGCAGCCACTGCGGCTCTCCAGGACTGGGATTGAGGACCCCTGACCTAACCTATTGTAATAGATTCCCAGGAACCCTGCCCCACCGGGATGCCTGGAGGAAGGGCGGCACTTCTTTTCCTTGGGCACTCGGCCGGTCCTTGCTCCCTAGGGACACCAGGAAGTGCTGACAGACCAGGGATGGTTTATGCCCGGTGTGCTTCCGGGTGCAAGGGCAGCACTTCTGCCACACTGGGGAGTGCTGCCGGAAGTACAGTACATTGTCAGGCACCTGGAGCACATCTGGGACGAGATTAAAGGAGCTGCCTCACTCCAGTCAGGGAGCCGGAGTCGGGTGGAAGAAGGACGGAGCTTGCGTGGCAGGAGTGGAGGCGGCCGAGAGAACCAAAGACTGCATATTTGTAAATGTTGTATATAGTGGATGTTAAATAAACGTGTGTGTGGTGGACACTGCGTTGTCGTGTCTGTCTGTGGCCGGGCAAGCCTTTACACTGCACAGGGAGAACATGCAAACTCCATGCAGGGAGGACCCGAGAAGCAAACCTAGGCCTCCTTACTGCGAGGCAGCAGCATTTCCACTGCACCACCATGCTGCCCTAACACATTTAATATTATGATTTTTTTTTTCATCAAAATTAAATGTAGCTAAATTCAGTTTAACCTAAACACAATGTATTGCAACAAATATTATACAACATTAACACTTTTTCTATGTTTTTAGGTGACTATAACTCTTTTTACTTTGCACACAATCTCGATAATGCGTATGTAATCACGAAAAAACTCCACCACCGTTTTCAGCCTCCCTAAGTGCGAAAATATCATTTTAATATAAAGTTTGATTATAAATAGAGATAAATGATTGTGTATCAATATTATCAATTAGTTGAGAATTCATGAGAAACAAAGAGATGTGATATTTGAGAAATATTGCGCAACTGGAAGTGGTTCTGATGGCCTGGTCCTCTATCTCAGTATTCGAGAAAGTCGAGGGTAGCGCACTTCCAAATTTTAATTCAGTCAGTCAGTCATCATCCAACCCGCTATATCCTAACTGTAGGGTCAAGGGGGTCTGCCGGAGCCGATCCCAGCCAACACAGGGCAGAAGGCAGGAAACAAACCCCGGGCAGGGTGCCAGCCCACTGCAGAATTTTAATTCATGTAACTTTAAAATAAATGCATAGGAACGGAGTATGCATTTGGTTTAAAAAGGAAAATAAAAAAATCATTTGATGGCTGTAAGGATTGGCATGACTGAAACATTGGGAATTCAAATATACTGTACATCCATACTTGTTGATTTTTTACAGTAAGAGATGTAGACAAAGGTGTCGTCCCTTTACAGTTCTGCAGTCATCTGATCGCTGGTTTACAAGGTCTTTGTTTCCATCTTAATGCCTTCTGTGCCAGATAGATTTTGAGATGCTGATCACAGAAATTATTTTCGAATTTCCCCATCACGCCAGGTTTTTGATCGACGGCTAATTTAATAAGACAAAGGAAACGCATGAGAACGTGCAGCTGCTGTTGAGACACATTCGGTACTTGAGGTACAACTGGAATATTTTTAACGACCTGAAGATCCTTGCAGTTTTACTCGTTCTGCAGCCTGGACAAACCAAGCATTGTTGTTTTCTTTGGACAGCAAAGAGTTTGACACCCATCCAGCCGAGAGATAACGGTAGATTAATTAAGGGCAGAACCTGAACAGTAAAATATTGAGGAGTCAGATGAGGATGAATAATGACTTGTGTAGCGTGCGGCCGGGGCACCTCCATACTGGAAGGACCAGGGGAGCAAGTGTGGCCCCTGCAGTGGTAGATGGCAGCCCCCCCCAGGTGCCTCAGACTCCCACAGGGCTTCATGGAGTTTGGTGCAGCCATGTTGGGATCTGCAGGCGGCACCAGGGGGCTGCTGAGCCCTTATGGGCAGTTCTTCTGCCACATCCGGAAGTGCTGCTGGAAATAAATCATCAAGCACCTGGAGCACTTCCGGGTGTCTTACAAAAGGAGCCAGCAGCCACTACTCCGGGAGCCTGAGTCGGGAGGAGGAAGACAAAGCTTGACCGGAGGAGTGAAGGAGAAAGAAAAGAAAGAGAAATGGAAGGAAAAGCATCGTGTTTGAGCTTGTGCTGGGACTGTGTTGTGCCTGTGGGAAATGGGGTAAGCGCTTCCTTTGAGGAAAAATAAAAAAAAATTAAAATGTGTGCCCTGAACTTGTGTCCCACACTTGTCTTTATTGGGTTCAGGTGGCGGTGCCAGCCTGGTGGTCCACACTTGTGTGATAAGAATTGTAATAAATGTAACAGTTGCTTTTATTTGTTTGCTCATTGCTCCATCGTAAGTGAGTCTGTCTGCGTGCCATACAATAAAGCTTAATTCTGCGGTCAGTTCTAAAGTCTCCGAGTGCCTTCATTGGGGCTTTGGGTGCCCATGCCATGTCAGCCTGCGTCAACATAATCAGCGCATGTTCCCAACATCTCCTTCTGTCTTGTTGACCGTGTATGTGTCCTCACTTGCTGCCGGCCCATCCGCAGATTATGTTATCAACGGTGGCGGGCTCCTAAACTGAAGTGGGAGCGTGGAGCCAACCCGCAATTTCCCAGTCACTGAAGATAGACTTTCTTCACTCAAACTTGGACTTCTTCCCAGCTAACCTTGGCTCGGTCAGTGCCGAACATTGTGAAAGGTTTCACCAAGACGTTGCCAACATGGAGAAACGCTACCAGGGAAAGTGGAGTCCTTCTATGCTGGGAGACTATTGTTAGGCACTGATTCGCGAAGCATCGGGCAGTGACAACAAATGAAAATCTGCAGCGAAACATTTCTAGTTTTCTCTCGTGTTGCTCACATTGCAATATCATAGCGTAGGCCTGTGCCGCTGGAGACGTTACAATGTTAACTGCGTAACTGCAGTTTTCTTGAAAACCTTACGTGAAACAGAGATTAAATTGTGTTTGGTGTGCAAAAATCTACAGGTTTCACCAAAGACTGCAGAGGAAACAAAATTTTCCATAAAATTTGTTGGCCAATAAACAAAATTTAAATACTACAACCATGAGATTTTTCTGGGATAAAATGTCAAACTACACATATGCTTTAGAACCAAAGGCAGATATTATTCGATGTTACAGGCTCACTGTAAATGACAGATACAAAACACATAAAATCATCTTCTTGGCTTTTATTTTTTCTTCACAAACCCAGGCCTACCTTTAACAGCATATGCTTCTCACTAGGAGTCAGATACATCTTATTTTCATAGTAATCCACACAGATGTTTACGATGTCTGCCAACAGCTCTTCATATCCAGGGATTACTTCCAACTGCTGATGAAGGCACTGCAAGAAAGGCAACCAAACCATGTTACCATCGTTATTACATTTTATTTTAACACTGGAATCCCTGAAGCTTACGAAAATATTCGTAATCCCAGGCCACCTTAAATTCCTTCGCACCTCCTCATCAAGGTCTTGTTTTGCAAATGTGTCGATCAGCACAAGCAGCCTGCTATCCCGACGCAGCTCAAGTCGGACAAAAAGTCCTCCCAGCTCAAGTCTGTTTATGTGGGTGTGAGGTACAGTTGTGCTTGAAAGTTTGTGAACCCTTTAGAATTTTCTATATTTCTACATAAATATGACCTAAAACATCATCAGATTTTCACTCAAGTCCTAAAAGTAGATAAAGAGAAACCAGTTAAACAAATGAGACAAAAATATTACACTTGGTTATTTATTTATTGAGGAAAATGATCGAATATTACATATTTGCGAGTGGCTTAAGTCTGTGAACCTTTGCTTTCAGTATCTGGTGTGACCCCCCAATAACTGCAACTAAATGTTTCCGGTAACTTTTGCTCATTCCTGCACACCGGCTTGGAGGAATTTGAGCCCATTCCTCCGTACAGAACAGCTTCAACTCTGGGATGTTGGTGGGTTACCTCACTTGAACTGTTTGCTTCAGGTCCTTCCACAACATTTCGATTGGATTAAGGTCAGGACTTTGACTTGGCCATTCCAAAACATTCACTTTCTTCTTCTTTAACTATTCTTTGGTAGAACGACTTGTGAGCTTAGGGTCGTTGTCTTGCTGTATGACCCACCTTCTCTTGAGATTCAGTTCATGGACAAATGTCCTGACATTTTCCCTTAGAATTCTCTGATATAATTCAGAATTCATTGTTCCATCATTGAAGGGAAGCCGCCCAGGCCCAGATGCAGCAAAACAGGCCCAAACCATGATACTACCACCACCATGTTTCACAGATGAGATAAGGTTCTTATGCTGGAATGCAGTGTTTTCCTTTCTCCAAACATAACGCTTTTCATTTAAACCAAAAAGTTCTATTTTGGTCTCATCCGTCCACAAAACATTCTTCCAATAGCCTTCTGGTTTGTCCACGTGATCTTTAGCAAACTGCAGACGAGCAGCAATGTTTTTTTGGAGAGCAGTGGCTTTCTCCTTGCAACCCTGCCATGCACACCATTGTTGTTCAGTGTTCTCCTGATGGTGGACTCATGAACATGAACATTAGCCAATGTGAGAGAGGCCTTCAGTTGCTTAGAAGTTACCCTGGGGTCCTTTGTGATCTCGCCGACCATTACACGCCTTGCTCTTGGAGTGATCTTTGTTGGTCGACCACTCCTGGGGAGGGTAACAATGGTCTTGAATTTCCTCCATTTGTACACAATCTGTCTGACTGTGGATTGGTGGAGTCCAAACTCTTTAGAGATGGTTTTGTAACCTTTTCCAGCCTGATGAGCATCAACAACTCTTTTTGTGAGGTCCTCAGAAATCTCCTTTGTTTGTGCCATGATACACTTCCACAAACATGTGTGGTGAAGAGCAGACTTTGATAGATCCTGTTCTTTAAATAACACAGGGTGCCCACTCACACCTGATTGGCATCCCATTGATTGAAAACACCGGACTCGAATTTCACCTTCAAACTAACTGATCATCCTAGAGGTTCACATACTTTTGCCACTCACAAATATGTAATATTCGATCATTTTCCTCAATAAATAAATGACCAAGTATAATATTTTTGTCTCATTTGTTTAACTGGTTTCTGTTTATCTACTTTTAGGACTTGAGTTGAAAATCTGATGATGTTTTAGGTCATATTTATGCAGAAATATAGAAAATTCTAAAGGGTTCACAAACTTTCAAGCACAACTATATCTGTTTGCGATTATCTTTTTTAATGGCCATTATATGAAAAACATTTATATGTTACTTACATAAAAGCTAGATCGAATGTTGTTTACCTCTATTTATTTACTTATTTTATGCACATGTACTTTGTCAGCATGTCAAACACAGGAAGCTCTGCAGTCTACTTGTGACTTTATGCTTTAAGGTGGCCCAGGATTACAACTTTTTTCATAGGGTTCAGGGATTCTAGTTTTAAATACAATAAAGTCTTACTATAGAGTATTATGATATTTAAATAACATTTACCAATAATATTTACCAGTTTGAACGTATTACGTCTTAAAAACAGCAGTGTTTCAAACACAATGAAATCTTTCACACTAACGCTTTCAATCCGCACAGCACTCACCTGGGTAATTCTGTTGTGATTTGCCAAAAACATCGAGAGATTTTGTGATTCCTGAATTGACTGAGGGTCGGCCATTTTCCGTAAAAACTGTGCAGCTCTACAACAGAAAGAGTTATTATTTTACAGCATATACGGTTAAGGTGTCGACTGCTGAATGTCAATATCATTTATGTGACAGAAAAGTAGTTACTGGTGAATTTGACCAAAAACAGTGTGGACCACCAAGGCGCGTACAGCTGCCCTAACCTGACACAAACAGGCAGAGATACGAGTTCAGCACAGCACACATTTATTTACAGCTGGGGAAGTGCGTCTTTCTTGCTCCCCAAAGCACAACACAGTCCATACAATCCATACTTCCTTTTCCTAGTCTTTCTGCTTCCCGACTCTGGCTCCCTGAAAGGAGTGAGGCGGCTCCTTTTATCTTGGCACTGGGAGTATTCCAGGTGGCTCATTAATCGGACCTGGAATCACTCCCAGATGTGGTCAAAGCCCAATGTAGGGCTCTGCAGCTCCCCCTGGCCGCCCCCATGGAACCTAACAGGGCTGTGCCAAACTCCAGCTTCCAGCATGCCCTGCGAGAAATCATGGTGCCACAGCCGCCCATGTGGAGTGCCCTCTAGCATCCCGGGGAAGGTACCCTGCTGATGCTCTCTCCCCAGGTCCTTCCAACCAATTGGCATCTCAATCAGGTGATGGCCGTGGCCACCCGTCACAACAGAAAGCTAATAATTTCAAATTTTATATAAAACTAGCCGTCCCATGTGGCTTCGCCACAACAGGTCCCAGACGTGCTCAATTCCTTCGACGATAAACACGAATCCGTCCATCACCCCTGGTGAGACAAAACCGTGACTCATCAGTGAAGAGCACTTTTTGCCACTCCTGTCTGGTCCAGCGAAGGTGGGTTTGTGCCCATAGGCGGCGTTGTTGCTGGTGATGTCTGGTAAGGACCTGCCTTACAACAGGCCTACAAGCCCTCAGTCCAGCCTCTCTCAGCCTATTGCGGACAGTCTGAGCACTGATGGAGGGATTGTGTGTTCCTGGTGTGACTCGGGCAGTTGTTGTGGCCATCCTGTACCTGTCACGCAGGTGTGATATTCGGATGTACCGATCCTGTGCAGGTGTTGTTACACGGGCTCTTCCACTGCGAGGATGATCAGCTGTCCTTCCTGTCTCCCTGTAGCGCTGTCTTAGGCGTCTCACAGTGCCGACATGGCAATTTATTGTCCTGGCCACATCAGCAGTCCTCATGCCTCCCTGCAGCATGCCTAATGCACGTTCACGCAGATGAGCAGGGACCCTGGGCATCTTTCTTTGGGTGTTTTTGACAGTCGGTAGACAAGTCTCTTTAGTGCCCTGCGTTTTTAGAACTGTGACCTTAAATGCCTACTTTCTGTAAGCTGTTAAGGTCTTAACGACCATTCCACAGGTGCATGTTAATTAATTGATTATGGTTAATTGAACATGCAATTGTAAGAACCCTTTACAATGAAGATCTGTAAAGTTATTTAGATTTTTAAAACATTATTGTTGAAATACACAGTCCTGAAAAAGGGACGTTTCTTTTTTTGCTGAGTATATATAAAAAAAAATAAATCTAAATCCATTATGTAGTTCTCTCATGAAAAGCAGACAGACAGACAGACGTTGGATTCTATATATATATAGAGAGAGAGACTAGCTGTGCTACCCGTCTAAAAGGGAGCGAAATCTAAGTAATCAACATAGACCTCAGTGTTAAAGTTTGCAGTGCTCCATCTATAGTAATGCAAGTAAAATTAATTACATCTGTCATTCCAACAGATGGCGCATCACAAACATCTGTAGTAATAAATGCCTGCTTTCTTTCATTCTCCATTTCTCTTGTGTTTTCAAATTCTCTGCTCATCCAGATTTCACCTCTTTTTACATCTGCTTCACTGCCCAATGTAAACTATCCATCCATTTATTAATTTTCTGAAGGTAATGTTTCCAAGGTATAGCTAGACCTCAGTGTTAAAGTTTGCAGTGCACCACCCATTGGAATACATTCTGTAGTGAATGTAGTAATAAAATAAATTGTTAGGGTCATGACGCGTCAGAAACATTTGTAGTAATAAGTGCTGTTTTCTTTCATTCTGCGTCTCTTTTATGCTTTCAAATTCTCTCCTCCTCCAGACTTGACCTCTTTTTATACCCGCTTCACTGCCCAATGTCAACTATCCATCCATTCATTCATTTTCTGAAGGTGATGTTCCCAAGAAATAGACCTCAGCTTTAAAGTCTGCAGTGCCCCACCTATTGGAATGTATTTTGTAATGCATGTAGTAATAAAATGAACTGCATGTGTCATTCCAAGAGATGGCGCATCACAAACATTTGTTATAACTAATAAATGCCTGTTTTCTTTCATTCTGCGTTTCTTTTATGTTTTCAGATTCTCTTCTCATTCAGATTTGACCTCTTTTCACACCCACTTCACTGCTCAATGTTAACTACCTATCCATTCATTCATTTTCTGAAGGTGATGCTTCCATGGTACAATACAATACAGTTTATTTTTGCGTAGCTCAAAATCATACAGGAAGTGCCACAATGGGCTTTAACAGGCCCTGCCTCTTGACAGCCCCCCAGCCTCGACTCTCTAAGAAGATAAGGAAAAACTCCCAAAAAAACCTTGTAGGGAAAAATGGAAGAAACCTTGGGAAAGGCAGTTCAAAGAGAGACCCCTTTCCAGGTAGGTTGGGCATGCAGTGGGTGTCAAAAGTAGGGGGTCAATACAATATAATACACAGAACAGAACAAATAGAAGAGTTTGATCCTCTCCTGACACCACTGGCCATAAAGCAAGTGCAAGGTTTGGACTCCTCTTGGTAGTGTTGGTGGAAGCTATAAATGACCTGCATGAAGACTTTAGTGCTAGGACTTCATGCTGTGTTCTCATTGACTCAGATTTCTGTATTTTCCGTTACCCGCTTCTTCAGCTGTTTTCCTGACTGCCTTCTCAGTATTGTAGACCCCCTATCTGTTTCATGTCTGTCCCATCACAACTTTCTGGGCTACCTCATTATTATAATATTAGACTAATCCATAATACCTTGATTGAGGACATAACAGAAAGACTAAAAACAAAATACAATGAAATTTTAAAAAAACGTCAGGTCTACTTTGGTTACCACATTCCAACTGACGACGCTCACCTTTTATAGGCCGAGTGATCATTTTTTACACTGCATTTCATGTTTTTCAGCTCATCAAGCACAGCAAACATGTTAATGAACTTCCCCAGCGTTAAAAGATAGGCTTCTGACACAAAGTCCTTTCTCCTTTCAGCATGACACAAGCGTTTCACCTCACTACAGAACCGCTCAATTGCTTTACGCTGTAAAAAGAAAAAAAGAAAAAAGGGGAATAAAACAATGGGTTCAGTTTAGGTATCTACATTAGCCTAAGCATGCAATTCTATTGTGAAATTTAGAGGTGTAAGGGTGCGAAACTCTTGCAACACTTCAACGGGTATTTTATAAACTAAACACGGCCGTGAAGTGTGTGTGGATTGTCATGCATGTGCATCCGAGGACCTCCTCGCGGGTTCAGTTGAGGTATGTTATAATCTGCCAAGACAAGAGGGAGCGCTGCCACTAATGCGGACATCTCCTCCTTTTCCTACAGCCGCCCCTTCTGGTCCAGCCGCCGTAAAACCCTGGGCGCCCCGGAAGGAGGCGTCATTACAAGGCAGGGCAACCCGATGGACGGCACTCCACTAAAGCGATTGCACCTCTTATTTACTTTGAACTCCCCGTTGAAGGAACTAAAGCCAACAAGCATATTGTTCTTTACATTTTGTTTATTTTTTCTGTCTCTGGACAATAAAAGACACGACCCAGTTGGCACCCCAAAATTTCCTTGCTGTATTGTGAGCTGTTTTTCCCAGACCTAGCCGCTGGATGAATACATCAAATTACTGTACCTGAAAGTACATGAACTTCATCAGTTTTGTGACTTCAGGCTCAAGAACTTCTACTGTCTTTTCATAAATTTCTACACGGTTGGGTTGTTCGTTGCATTTTACCTAAAAAAAAAAACAAAATAAAAAAGTGAAACAACAAAGTAAGTCAAAATCTAGTCATCACATAAAGTATTGTTTTAACATGTGCAGTACTAACAAAAATTTGGACGTGAGCATCAGTAGGCCTTGCACCCTAGAGACCCAGTAATTATTTACCACTCTGATACTGATCTTTCTGATCATAAAATAGGTCATTACAATAGCAACTGATGAGAAGAATTCATAATTAATTGCAGAAATACAGTATTTGAGGTTCCTCGTGCTAGATTTGGCTCAAAAACTAACTGGCACATCGTCATCTTACAACAGGCTTAAGTTCCAAGTTTGGTATTTTTCTATCCAGCTGTTTTAGTTTTGGACCATCCTCAAGAAACAGACAGATACACACCGATCATCGAGATATCAATATTTTTGGTATCAGGGGACCCTAAAACGTTGAGATCTGTCGAAAACCGGAGATCGAAAATTTTTGACGACTCTAAAGCTTTCGCTCCTCCCTCATAGATTATAGGTTATGGTACGGGAGGGCACAAAGCAAAAATTAATTCATGCTTTTATTTCTATCACTGGCTGTTCAAATCATTCATTCTGTATGCCGATTTCGGGTAATTCAAAAAGCACAAGAGTCATTACAAGAACTACAAAGTACGACCACATAACTCCTGCCCTCAAGTCTTTGCACTTGCTCCCAGTTTAGCTTAGGACTGATTTGAAACTCCTCCATTTAATATATAAAGCCTTAATGGAACACTCCACCCATAAATGATATTTTCAATGCTATGTACTCCAAGCAGTTTGTAGTGATGTCAAGTCGTCCAGTCAGGATTGCGCTTTTTTAATTAAAGACTCGCTTCTCATTCTTTAGTCAAGAGTCCCGTTTTCCTGGTTGTTGACTACTTTCATTTTCCAGAGTTATTAATTTAACAACATTGTACCAAAAAATACTTACATTTTACACACTGTGAATATACAGTATAACTGGATAAGCTGACATGTGGATTATGTTACACGAGTAACGTTAAGATATTTTCATGGACGTTTTTGATATTATTTTCTGGGATAGGACAGAAAAAGAAAGACCCAGATAGGCAGCTGCATATGAGGAGAAGAACATCAGAGTGTATAGTCTGTGTAACGGCGGATTTCTTTGAAAATCTGCCTGCAAGGCCAGAATCCCAGAATTGTCTTGTCTCTGTTGCAAGTGACAAAAAACTTCCTAAATAAAATTACAGACCAGACCATTAAATTAATTAACAATTAAATTATCTGGCTCTCCTTCAACTCAAGTTCAAAGAGAAGGCTATAAAAACATAAATTAATGAAAATACAAATCAAAGTCCAGATCATCATGACAGATTCTAAGGATTAATAAAATAACATTGGGAGGGTTGAGTTTTTAGCTACAGGGCCTTCAACCTGTGGAATGACCTGCCTGCTAATATATAAGAGAGGCAGGCTGAAGACTCATAACTTTAGTCTGGAATACCCTGACTAGAGCTGCTGAGTAGCTGTGCATACTGCATCTCTGCTGTTAGTCTTTTGTTAAAACATATAAGCGAATTACAAGAACTATAAACTACTAAGTCTACTCTATTCTGTTTCTCTTCTCAGTATCCTGTTGTTCCAGTGCTCTTAATGCCAGGCTGCTCTACTGCCCACGGAAGCATTACCCGACATACTGGGAGCCTTGGAATCATTGGTTGGAAAGATTCTGCCACCTGATTGGAGAGCCCAACACAGACTACTGCAGAATGCCTATGATAGAGGTGCACAACCAGTTAGCCAAAGGTCTCCAGGACTCTTGATTGTGTCCGACTTTCTCTGTTATTAACACTGTGGACCCTCAAAGGTTTATTTCTCCCAATGACACTGCTGACTGGAGTTTTTGTTTTCCTCTTTCTGTTGCAAACTGACCATAGTCCATAGTTTAACAATTAAAATAATGGACAGATACAACTGGATTTCATTTATGCTATTTGGTTTCAAACTTTACTTTGTTTTCCCATCTATATAAAAAAAATGTGTGTTTTTATGTATACTGTCATGGATGGCATGGACGCTCGCCCGGCCGGGACCCCTCTGCCTTGGAGGGGCCGGGGAAGTGAGTGTGGAACGCTAGATGGCCGCGGTACCTCGGACTCCCGCAGGGCTTCAAGGGAGATGGAGTTGAAAACGACCCTGCTGGGATCCTGGGGCTCTGCCAGAAGGGAGACAAAGCTTGCCGAGGAGGAGTGGAGGAGAAGAAAAAGAGAAAGAAAAGAGTATTGTGGTTATTGTGGTGCTGTTTGTGCTTACTGGGACTGTGTTGTGCCTGTGGGAAACGGGGAAAGCGTTTCCCACGAGCTGAAGAAAAAAATAAAAACATTTTGTGTTTTATCAGTGTGCCTCCTGCGTCTGTCTGTGTCAGGTTGGGTGGCTGGCACGCCCCCTAGTGGTTTTGTCACAATACTCATTATATAATTAGCGATTTATAAAATGTATATTTTCTCTGAGAATTTGTCACAGTGCTTTGCACCTGCACTCAGTGAGCAGTGCTGTATAATAACAATTAACAATAATAATAATTACATTTATATAGTACTTTTGTTGCTACTCAAAGAGCTTAGACGAGGGAAACCACTTCAACCAGCATTAATGTGTAGCACCCACCTGGAGATGTGATGGTAGTCATTTTTGCACCAGTACGCTCACCACACATTAGCTATCAGGTATTGAAGAGGTGGGAGAGATAGTTAGCCAGTTAGAGACAGGGGGTGATTATGGGGACAGAATGACTAGGCCGTGGTGGGCAATTTATCTAGGATGTCAGGATACCCTCTACTCTTTATGAAGGTTGCCCAGTGATCTTTAATGACCACAGAGACTGAGGACCTCGGTTTTTATGTCTCATCTGAAGGACAGTGCAATTTTTATAGCACAGTGTCCCTGTCACTGCACTGGGGTATTGGGATCCACATTCACATTACAGGATAAGCGCCTCCTGCTGGCCTCACCAACACCTCATCCAGCAGCAATCCAACCTTTTCCTAGATGGTCTCCCATCCAAGTACTGGCCTGGGCCTGAAAGTGCTCAGCTTCAGGTGGATGACCTGTTCTGAAGTGCAGGTGGTATAGCTGCTGGTAACCTGAATTGTATTGAAAACTGAATAGAGTGCTATTACTACGGTGGGCTGGCGCCCTGCCCAGGGTTTGCTTCCTGCCTTGCACCCTGTGTTGGCTGGGGTTGGCTTCAGCAGACCCCCGTTACGCTGTAGTTAGGATAAAGCAGGTTGGATACTGGATGGATATAGTGCTATTAGATAGCACAGATGAGCATCTGGTCAGGATAACGGAGCAGATACACAATTTACACGGCAGGAGTTGGGCTTTATGATACTCTTATAAAGACAGTATCTGTATATGGAACAGTTATTTCATTTGGTCACAGAAGTAATAATAATAATAATTGTATTTATAAAGCACCTAATCATACATTTACATGCAACTCAAGGTGCTTTCCACAACAAAATCAAAGACATACCACGCCTACTTGGATAATTATCATTAATTTCTAATAAATGTAAGTGTACTAAATGCAAAATCAACCAGGTATTGTTAAGCAAAATTTAACCACTAAAGTGTAAAGCAAACTTTCACTCTTATCAGAAAAAGGGTTTTTTAATTAAAATATTTATACATTAAGGCAGACAACACAACAACCAGATCTAATTAATACATAAAAATAAATATATGCAGTATACGTATATCTATATTTTACCCAGGCAGCAGTATATATGGATGCTTACCACCAGGGGGCACTGTTAATGACAGAAAGAGGCCCAGAGTTCAATGCTCTAAGGATGTCAATGACTGTTCTTTTCATCTGCAGCCAAGTCAGAAGTTATTTTTCCTTTCTGTCCCTCCAGTGTGTATTTGTTGATTCTCTTTGCACCATAAAACAAAGTTCTCTGCCAGACTCCTTATCTATACACCCCATCCTATAAAGTGCAGAATTTCTCAACAGACTCTAGGTGTAGACCTCCAGAGCTCCACTCCATCGAGGTGGTCGTTGCTTTATATTATCTGTCTGTGATAACACCTGGTTACACTATGGGTTAAGATTGGGGTTGTGGGTGGCTTATCTGACTCAAGTCAAGTAGAGCAAGTGACAAAAATCTGCAATCCAATTGGCTGAATCACAGAGCTGCAGAGGTCTGTGGTGGATCCATTTCAGTATCCTGCAGCTAACCTGGCCTGCTGTTATATTTTATAGTTATAGTTATATTTTATGGCACCTGGTTACACAATGGTTAATATTAGGGTTGGAGGAGAATTCATCTGACTTAATAAGTTAAAATTTGTACTAAGGGCAACAGACTCTATCTGCGAACCTCCAGAGCTCCACTCCATTGAGGAGGTCGTCGTTTTATTATATGTCAGTGATAACACCTGGTTACACTACGGTTAATATTAAGGGTGCCGGAGAGGTTTATTTGAATCAGGTCAAGTAAACCGCATGACAAAAATCTGCAATCCAACTGGCTGAATAACAGAGCTGTGGAGGTCTGCGGTGGACCCATCTTGATTTTCTGCAAGTGACGTGACTTGCTGTTGTATTTTATAGTCGGAGGAGTACAGAGTGGAGAAAGGCCTGCTCCTTGTGGTGCTCCAGTGTTGCTCACAGAGTCCTTGAGTCTCACAAACTGCGATCTGCCTGACAGATAGTCCATTACCCAGGACACCACAGGCTCATCCACCTGCATATCCCTGAGCTGACCCCATAACAGACATGGCTGGTTTGCATTGAAGGCACTGGAGAAATCAAAAACAAAATCTTCACAGTGCTGCCAGCTTTGTCCAGCCTTGTGGAGCAGACAGATCATTGCATCCTCCACTCCAGTCTTTGGTCTGATAGGCAAAGTGCAGCAGGTCCAGGTGGTCTACCAGAAGATGACTCATATAGTCCAGGACCAGCCTCTCAAAGGTCTTCATGATGTGGGTGGTCTGTAGTCATTAGGTAAAGAGACACCAACCTTTAAAATTTGTACTAAGGGCAACAGACTCTATCTGCGAACCTCCAGAGCTCCACTCCATTGAGGTGGTCGTCGCTTTATATTATCTGTCTGTGATAACACCTGGTTACACTATGGGTTAAGATTGGGGTTGTGGGTGGTTTATCTGACTCAAGTCAAGTAAACCAAGTGACAAAAATCTGCAATCCGATTGGCTGAATCACAGAGCTGCAGAGGTCTGCAGTGGATCCATTTCAGTATCCTGCAACTGACCTGGGCTGCTGTTATATTTTATAGTTATAGTTATATTTTATGGCACCTGGTTACACAATGGTTAATATTAGGGTTGAAGGAGAATTCATCTGACTTAATAAGTTAAAATTTGTACTAAGGGCAACAGACTCTATCTGCGAGCCTCCAGAGCTCCACTCCATTGAGGAGGTTGTCGCTTTATTTTATGTCAGTGATAACACCTGGTTACACTACGGTTAATATTAAGGGTGCCGGAGAGGTTTATTTGAATCAAGTCAAGTAAACCAAATGGCAAAAATCTGCAATCCAATTGGTTGCCCAGCAGAGCTGTGGGGGTCTGCGGTTTTATTTTTTCTCCAGCCGTCTGGAGTTTTTGTTTTTTCTGTCCCCCCTGGCCATTGAACCTTACTCTTATTCGATGTTAATTAATGTTGATTTATTTTGTTTTCTTATTGTGTCTTTTATTTTTCTATTCTTTATTATGTAAAGCACTTTGAGCTACTGTTTGTATGAAAATGTGCTATAGAAATAAATGTCGTTGTTGTTGTTGTAGAGCCATCTCAATTATCTGCAAGTGACGTGACCTGCTGTTGTATTTTATAGTTAGAGGTGTACAGAGTGAAGACGGGCCTGTGCATTGTGGTGGTCCAGCGTTGCTCATACAGTCCTTAAGTCTCACAAATTTTGGTCTGCCTGACAGATAGTCCATTACCCAGGACTCCACAGGCTCATCCACCTGCATATCTCTGAGTTTACCACTTAACCAAGATGGCTGGATGGTACTGAAGGCACTGGAGAAATAAAAAAACAGAATCCTCACAGTGCTGCCAGCTTTGTCCAGATGAGAACAAGCCTAGTTGGGCATCACATTCAAAGTTACGTTTCTGCTTCCACATCTGCTTTAAACTCCCTATGATGTTATCCCAATCAAGCAAACCAGAATGTAGCAGAGGAGTGAAATGACATCATTCAAAAACACACACCAAATAACATGTTTGTAGTTTAAAGGACATTTAAGCTCTGATTTTTTTGTTTTTTTTCCCCTCACACTGTACCTGTGGAATGGCCCGGGAGCAGCTTCTCCATGTGTACAGCATGACGGCGTACTCGTGACCCTCCTCCAGCATCTCGTTCTGTCAAGAAGATTGAAATTAGGTTAGTTGAGTTACAAGATTCACGGCCTTACACTCCAAACACTTCAAATGAAGGTCTACTTAGAATTCCAAGAGCAAAATTTATATTTAAAAGATATGGTGAGGCGGCCTTCTGCTGTTATGCACCTCAAATCTGGAATATCTGAACGATAGAAATTCACCAGGCTAATACGGTGGAGCACTTTGAAAAAAACTGCTGAAAACTCATTATTGTAACATGGCTTTCTCATAGCTACATTTTAGTTTCATCCTGATGCTCTGTATATTCAATTAATTATCATTATTAATTCTTTGCATTTTATATAGCGCTTTTCTCACTACTCAAAGCACTCAGCAATTGCAGGTTAAGGGCCTTGCTCAAGGGCCCAACAGAGCAGAGTCCCTATTGGCATTTACGGGATTTGAACCGGCAACCTTCCGAATGGCAGTGCAGATCCCCAGCCTCAGAGCCACCACTCCGCCTGATACCATTATTATTCATGGTATTCATATTCAAAATCCATACTGACCCCTACTTTCTCTTCTGTTCTTTTTCCGGTTTTCTGGGGGTGGCGACCTGCGGCCTCACCACCTGATCAAAGCACCGTGATGTCCCTACATTGATGGATTAAAGGCCAGAAGTCCACATGACCGTCATCATCAAGTTCTTCCATGAGAACCCTGAATACCTTGAGGTCTGATTGAGGTCGCTGATGTTAGGTAGAATGCCTAGAGGGGGCTGGGTGGTCTCGTGGCCTTTGAACCCCAGCAGATTGAATTTTTTCTCCAGCCGTCTGGAGTTTTTTTTTTTGTTTTTTTCTGTCCTCCCTGGCCATCGGACCTTACTTTTATTCTGTATTAATTAGTGTTCCCTTATTTTAATTCTTATTTATTTTGTCTTTTTTCTCTTTCTTCATTATGTAAAGCACTTTGAGCTGCATTATTTGTATGAAAATGTGCTACAGAAATAAATATTGTTGTTGTTTTTGATATGATGTTGAAAAACATCCTTTTCATCGGATTTTTTTTTTTTTTTTTTATTAATTTTATTACAATCAATACATAGCAATCAAGTTTTACAAAAAAAATTATGCTAAGAACAGATCGATCCCCACCCTTGAGAGAGAGAGCAAAAGCGGTGTAAAATTTAAGGCTTTTAAAAATACCTAAATCAACAAATTCTCTGTGCTTTATAAAATCATTTCAAAATATTACTGATTAGATCCTGCCATGTTTTGAAAAAAGTCTGCACAGATCCTCTAACTGAGTATTTGATTTTTCCAATTTTAAATAATATAACACATCAGTTTCCCACTGACTTAAAAGAGGAGAGTTTGGGTTCTTCCAGTTTATCAGAATAAGTCTGCGTGCCAACAGTGTAGTGAATGCAATCACAATTTGTTTGTCTTTCTCCACTTTAAGACCCTCTGGAAGAACCCCAAACACAGCTGTTAATGGGTTAGGAGGGATTGTGAGTCCAAGACTGTCTGAGAGGTAATTAAAATTTTTGTCCAGAATAATGTTAATTTGGAGCAGGCCCAGAACATGTGACCTAGTGAGGCTGGGGCTTGGTTGCAACGTTCGCAGGTTGGATCATGCCCTGGAAACATTTTGGAGAGTTTTAGTCGAGACAGATGTGCTCGATATATAATTTTGAGTTGTATAATTGTATGCTTTGCATATGGAGCTTGAGTGAATTCTCTGCATTGCTACTTTCCACTCCTTTTCTGATATATTAATTGAGAGGTCATTTTCCCAGTGTCCTCTTGGATCTTTGAAAGGAAGGGATTGTAAAAGGATTTTATATATTGTAGAGATGGAGTCTAACTCCTTGAAATTGAGCAATAATTTTTCCAGCGTGGATGAGGGTGCAAGATGAGGAAAATCTGGAAGGTTCTGTTTAACAAAGTTCCTGATTTGAAGATAGTAAAAGAAATTTGTAGCTGGAATGTTAAATTTGGAATGTAATTGTTCATAGGATGCAAAGGCGTTGTCTATATAAAGATCTCTAAGCAAGTTAATTCCAAATTTTTCCAGATATTAAAACTGCATATGTTTGTGAGGGTTGAAAGAGGTGGTTCTTTTGCAGGGTGCCACAGAAAGAAGCTTCTCCGTCTTAAAATGCTTTCTACATTGGTTCCAGATTCTAAGTGAGTGGAGCACAATTGGGTTATTAGTGTATTGCCGATAGCGTGTGTTTATTGGAGCACAAAGCAAGGAATACAAAGAAGTACTGCAGGATTTTACTTCTATTGCGGTCCATGCCTGTGTATGTTCTTCTATTTGTGTCCAGGTTCTTATCGACTGTATATTTGCCCAGTAATAAAACTGGAAGTTAGGTAGAGCCATGCCGCCTTCTGCCTTTTGTCTTTGTAGGGTCGCTCTTTTGATGCGTGGATGTTTAGAATTCCAAATAAATGAGGTTATTGTTGAATCTAATTGCTTAAAGAACGATTTATTAATGTATATTGGTATGTTTTGAAATAAAAAGGAGCTTAGGAAGAATATTCATCTTAACAGTGTTAATTCTTCCAGCTAGTGTGAGATGAAGGGTTGACCATCTATGCAAGTCTTGTTTAATTTTTTCCATACAGGCGCGAAATTTTGTTGATAAAGAGCTTTATGTTTACTTGTGATGTTTACGAGGTATTTAAACTGTTCTGCAATGATAAAAGGAAGGGTGTCTAATCTAATATTATATGCTTGCGAATTCACGGAAAGAGTACACTTTTATTCAGATTAATTCTGAGACCAGAGAGCTTTTGAAATTCTGTGAGTGCTGCTAAGACTGCAGGCACAGAATTTTCTGGATCCGATATATACAGTACCATGTCATCTGCATATAATGAGATTTTCTGTTCCAGTCCTTCTCTGCTAATCCCCTTTATCTGATCAGTATTTCGACAATGTATTGCCAGTGGTTCAATGGCAATTGCAAACAGCAGTGGTGACAAAGGGCATCCTTGTCTTGTGCCACGTTCTAGTTTAAAGTAGTCTGAGCAAATGTTATTGATGCAAACTGAAGCTTCTGGGTTAGTATACAGTAATTTAATCCATGCACAAATGTTGGGCCAAACCCAAACTTCTCCAAAATAGTAAAAGGTATTTCCATTCAATCATGTCGAATGCTTTTCTGCATCCAATGATAATAATATTTCTGGGGTGTTTGATTTAGTTGGTGAGTATATTACATTAAACAGGCGTCGAAGATTTGAAGATAAGTGTCGGCCCCTAATAAATCCAGTTTGGTCTTGTGATATTATTGAGGGAGCACTTTCTCCATCCTTCTAGCTATGATTTTAGAGAGTATTTTAACGTCGTTATTCAGAAGTGAAATTGGTCTGTATGATGCACATTGTAATAAGTCCTTATTTTGTTTTGGAAAGACAGTGATTAGTGCTTGGCGAAAGGTTTGTGGAAGAGATTGGTTATCTCTGGCTTCTGTAAATGTTGCTAATAGGAGGGAGCTAGCTGAGCGGAGAATTTCTTGTAAAACTCTGCAGGGTAGCCATCAGGGCCTGCTGCTTTTCCACCTTGGGTGACTTTATAGCATCCAGTAATTCTGATAATGACAGAGGTTTATCGAGCTCCTCCACACTAATAGCGTCAATTTGTGGTATCTGTAATTTATCCAGAAATGCATTAGATTGTATATTGTCTTCTTTAAACTCAGTAGTATATAGGGATTTATAGTAGTCTCTAAAAGTGTACATTATATTTTTGTGTTCGATGATTTTATCTCCATTCGTGTTAGTAATTACGAGATTGCGTTGCTACATTCTTGCTTGTGAATTTGTTGCGCTAAAAGCTTATTAGCTTTCTCTCCATGTTCATAATAATGATGTCTGGATTTGTAAATTAGTTGTTCGGTTTCTTTAGTTGTCAAGAGGTTTAATTCTGAATGTAGAGCCTGCCTCCTCTTATGTAGAGTCTCGCTTGGTAGTCTGGCATGTTCTTCATCTATTTTAGTAATTTAGCTTTTTATCTCTGCTACTTTCTTAGCGGATTTATTTCTGTGGGAAAGATATGAGATAATCTGTCCTCTTAAGAAGGCCTTAAGAGTTTCCCAGAGTATTCCTGCAGAGATCTCAGGGGATGTATTTGTCTCTAGAAAGAATTCAATTTGTTTGGATATAAATTCAGTACAATTCTCGTCAGCTAATAGAAGCGGATTGAGGCGCCATCTGGGGTGAGTGTATGGGGCTTAGTAATTTCAGCTCCAAGATCATCGGAGCATGGTCTGAAATAACAATAGCATCGTATTTACAAGATTTAATCTTAGGCAAGAAGTTATTATCTATAAAGAAGTAATCAATCCTTGAGTAGCAATGATGTACTGGTGAGTAGAAAGAATATGTTCTTGAATTTGGGTTTAAAAACCTCCAGGGATCTGATAAGTTGTGATCAGTTATAAACTTTGTAATTATCTTTGCGGTGTTAGTTGCCGTTCCCCTGTGGAGGAAGTCTTATCTAAAAGTGGATTTAGAACACAATTAAAGTCCCCAGCCATTATAAGTTTATGAGTGTTCAGATTGGGAATGGATGCAAATAAATTTTGTATAAATTCCTTATCATCAACATTAGGTGCATAAACATTTATCAAAATCATTTTACAGTTAGATAAGTCTCCCATGACCATCACATATCTCCCTTCAGGATCCAATACTACATCTGATGCTACAAATGGTACTGTTCTATGTATGAGAATTCCCACCCCTCTAGTTTTCTTTGTAAAACTAGAATGGAACATTTGGCCAGTCCAGTCTTTTGCAGCCGGAACTGATCCTTACTTAGTAAGTGGGTTTCCTGTAAAAATACTATTTTAGCATTTAGACCTGTTAGGTGAGAAAGTACTTTCTTTCTCTTTAATTCGTGATTCAGGCCTTTAACATTCCAGCTTACGAAGTTAACTGTCCCATCATGGAGACACTGATTCTGAGTTTTTGGTGTCATATTATAGTCTTAACTGGAAGTGAAATAGTTTAGGTCTTAATTTCCTATTCCCCCAAGAGTTGTTGCCATGCAGCTTATTATTACGTTGATAGTTAGATTTTTAAAATATGTATGGGGTGGATCATATGGGTCCTGCAGTGGGCTGGCTTTCTGCCCAGGATCTGTTCCTGCCTTGCGCCCTGTGCTGGCTGGGATTGGCCCCAGCGGACCCCCGTGAACAAAATTCAATGCATCTGAGAAACTGGTAGGATATTGGAGGAGGCAAGATGATGTAAAAAAAAAAAAAAATAATAACTGTTGCATTTGTGTAAGAGTTAAATTTGAACCCTGCTCTATGTGTGCACCTGGCATGAGTCTGAGTCTCATATCCTTCTGAGCTTATGTGAACAAAGCTGACGCTGTTATTTTTTTTATTCACTATGATAAAATGTGTTTCCTGTTGTCAAGCAAGCTGGATCATTATATATATATATATATATACAGTTTATAGTATATATATGCACAGGGGCAGCAGCTTGAGCAGAGATGCCCAGACTTCCCTCTCCCCGGCCACTTCTTCCAGCTCTTCCGGGAGAATCCCGAGGCATTCCCAGGCCAGCCGGGAGACATAGTCCATCCAGCGTGCCCTGGGTCTTCCCCGGGGCCTCCTCCCAGTTGGATGTGCCCGGAACACCATCCAGGAGGCATCCTGATCAGATGCCCGAGCCACCTCATCTGACTTCTCTCGATGCGGAGGAGCAGCCGCTCTACTCTGAGCCCCTCCTAGATGGATGACTGAGCTTCTCACCCTATCTTTAAGGGAAAGCCCGGACACCCTGCGGAGGAAGCTCATTTCAGCTGCTTGTATTCGCGATCTCGTTCTTTCGGTCACTACCCATAGCTCATGACCATAGGTGAGGGTAGGAACGTAGATCGACTGGTAAATTGAGAGCTTTGCCTTACGGCTCAGCTCCTTTTTCACCACGACAGACCGATGCAGAGCCACATCACTGTGGACGCCGCACCGATCCGCCTGTCGATCTCACGCTCTATTCTTCCCTCACTCGTGAACAAGACCCCGAGATACTTGAATATCTATAATAATAATAACAATAACTCTTTGCATTTATATAGCGCTTTTCTCACTACTCAAAGCGCTCAGAAATTGCAGGTTAAGAGCCTTGCTCAAGGGCCCAACAGAGCAGAGTCCCTTTTGGCATTTTACGGGATTCGAACCGGCAACCTTCCAATTGCCAGTGCAGATCCCTAGCCTCAGAACCACCTCCCTGCCTTATTATGATAGGCCAGGGGTCCTCAATCCCAGTCCTGGAGTGCCACAGTGGCTGCAGGTTTTTGTTCTGACCTGGTTGCTTAATTAGAAAGCAATTCTTGCCAATAAAGCACTAACAAGCTATGAAATTAAATTAACTCTGCTATGTCAGGTCATTCTCATATTCTAGATTTTCTTTCCCTTTCTATCATGCAAATGATTTGAAGGCTAAAATGGACGAGTAATTCTCAGTCCTTCACTTTTTTCTCTTCATTTTTCGTCCAAGTATTTAATTAAACCCAATAGTGCAGATAAATACACAGAGGTGTAAATGTAAATAAGCTAAATGGAGAAATGCTGCTCTCTCTTGTCATTTGCATGTTATTGATAATAAGGAGCAATTAAAATAGCTGTTTAAGACAAAATTAAGCAATAAGGGCTCAAAATCACTAAAGTGAAGCAGAAGTGTTACTTTAGCAATAAGTGCTTTTTATTAAGCAACTGGGTTGGAGCAAAAACCTGCAGCCACTGCGGCTCTCCAGGACCATGATTGAGGACCCCTGTGATAGGCCATTGTTCTTTTTAGTCCTTCTTGAGGTTCACACTGCTCCTAAAATAAAAATGTAAAACATACATTTTTAAAAGGTCAAGTACATCCTAAATAAACTGGACTATCAATCAATTTGTGGTCATCAAGGTATCAACATCTGCCATATCCTGTTAGCAACTGGGTGTAACCAATCACGTTAAAAGTTTTCTGAATGTGTAATGAATTCCTTTTAAAGAAAAGTGACCTAATCAATGAATTGTATAAATATAGCTTGAGGACATTTTTTTCCTTTGTAACATGTGGCTAACATGTAATACACTTGTTACCTGTTTGGAAATTTAGATAAAGAATAATGATTGATGCTTTCTCCTGTCTGTGTTTTATTTGGGGGGGGTGTCTGTATGTATTAATTTTCTTCGACATTTGTAAATGGCCGTATAAGTCGGAGTCTGATTTTATGATCGATTTTTCAGGTTTCAAGACTTGACTTTTCTCAAACTAAATAAAGAGAAAACTGAAATTTTAGTAATTGGCAATAATGGATTCAATGAGGTAATCAGAAATAAACTTAATGCACTAGGATTAGAAGTTAAGACGGAAGTAAAAAATTTAGGGGTAACCGTTGACTGTAATCTGAATTTTAAATCACATATTCATCAGATCACTAGGACAGCATTTTTTCACTTGAGAAACATAGCCAAAGTTAGACCTCTTATATCATTGAAAGATGCGGAGAAATTAATTCACGTGTTTGTTTTCAGTCGATTAGATTACTGTAACGCACTCCTCTCAGGACCACCCAAAAAAGATATAAATCACTTGCAACGAGTGCAGAATGCAGCTGCTAGAATCCTAACTGGGAAAAGAAAATCTGAGCACATCTCTCCAGTTTTGATGTCACTACACTGGTTGCCTGTGTCATTCAGGATTGACTTTAAAATACTGCTTATGGTTTATAAAGCCTTAAATAATCTCACTCCATCTTATATATCGGAATGCCTGACATGTTATATTTCCAAATCGTAACCTTAGATCTTCAAATGAGTGTCTCCTTAGAATTCCAAAAGCTAAACTTAAAAGAAGTGGTTAGGCGGGTGGCCTTCTGCTGTTATGCACCTAAAATCTGGAATAGCCTGCCAATAGAAATTCGCCAGGCTGATACAGTGGAGCACTTTAAAACACTGCTGAAAACACATTACTTTAACATGGCCTTCTCATAACTTCACTCTAACTTAATACTGATACTCTGTATGTTCAATTCATCATAATAACTATTCATGGTGGCTCTAAAATCTGTACTGACCCCAACTCTCTCTTCTGTTTCTTTTTCCAGTTTCTTTGTGGTAGCGGCCTGCGCCACCACCACCTACTCAAAGCATCATGATGCACCAACATTGATGGACTGAAAGCCAGAAGTCTACGTGACCATCATCATCAGGTCCTTCCATGAAAACCCTAAATACAAAGAGGACTGTTTGACTTATGCTAGGTAGATTGCCCAGAGGGGACTGGGCGGTCTCTTGGTCTGGAACTCCTACAGATTTTATTTTTTTCTCCAGCCTTTGGAGTTTTTTTTTGTTTTTTCTGTCCACCCTGGCCATCGGACCTTACTCTTATTCTATGTTAATTAATGTTGACTTATATTTATTTTTTATTGTGTCTACATTTTTTTTGTATGAATATGTGCTATATAAATAAATGTTGATTGATTGATTGAAATGTTGACTTATATGTGAGTGTACATTAGAACAATCTAGACGAGAACAGGCCATTCAGCCCAACAAAGCTCGCCAGTCCTATCCACTTGTTTCCTCCAAGAAAACATCAAGTCGAGTTTTGAAAGTCCCTAACGTCTTACTGTCTACCACACTACTTGGTCGCTTATTCCAAGTGTCTGTCGTTCTTTGTGTAAAGAAAAACTTCCTAATGTTTGTGTGAAATTTACCCTTAACAAGTTTCCAACTGTGTCCCCGTGTTCTTGATGACCTCATTTTAAAATACAAGTCTCGATCCACTTTACTAATTCCCTTCATAATTTTAAACACTTCAGTCATGTCACCTCTTAATCTTCTTTTTCTTAAACTGTAAAGGCTCAGCTCTTTTAATCTTTCCTCATAATTCAACCCCTGTAGTCCTCTAATCAGCCTAGTCGCTCATCTCTGGACCTTCTCTAGTGCTGCTATGTCCTTTTTGTAGCCTGGAGACCAAAACTGCCCCCAGTACTCCAGAAGAGTCCTCACCAGTGTGTTATAAAGGTTGAGCAGAACCTCCTGTGACTTGTACTCCACACATCAAGGCGCTATATAACCTGACATTCTGTTAGCCTTCTTAATGGCTTCTGAACACTGTCGGGAAGTTGATAGGTTAGAGTCCACTATGATGCCTAAATCCTTCTCATAAGGTGTACCCTCTATTTTTGTGACCACCCATTGTGTATTCAAACCTAATATTTTTACTTCCTATGTATAATTCTTCACATTTATTGACATTAAATTTCATCTGCCACAAATCTGCCCAAGCCTGTCTGCTATCCAAGTCCTTCTGTAAAGATATAGCGGATTCCAAATTATCTGCTAATCCACTTATCTTGGTATCATCTGCAAACTTAACCAGCTTGTTACTTATATTCCTATCTAAATCATTTATATATATTAAGAAATAGCAGCGGCCCTAGCACTATGGTATATGGTATATAAGATTTCCACTAAGAAATATTTGAGCCAGTAGTGCCATTAACTCTAGCAGCAGGTAACTCAAGATGCTTAATGTTGTACAACACCAAATCAGAAAAAGTCGGGACAGTATGGAAAATGCAAATAAAAATAAAAAATTCATAAATGAACGTTAACTTTGATTTCATTGCAGACAGTTTGATCCCAAGAAATTTCCTGTTTTCTCTGGTCGACTTCATTTCATTTGTTAATAGACGTCCATTCCTGCATTTTTGACTAGAGATGTTCAAGGAGAGAATTGCAGTAAAAAGTGGGGCCCTGCAAAATTTCGAGTTTGATGGGTGAATAGCTAGGCACACTCTGCATTTCGATTCTTTGTGTCTTAATTATTGTTTGTGTCAAAATAAAAGAAATGTTGCACCCTTCAAAGCGGTAGGCATGTTGTGTAAATCAAATGGTGCTCCAAATATCCATTTGAATTCCAGGTTCTAATGCGACAAAAGAGGACAAACACTGAGGGGGATGAATACTTCCACAAGACACTGTAGCCACTAAGCATTTAATAATAAAGCAATAATACTTTTTTTTATATAGCAAGGTCAGTGAAATGGTGAGGATGCAGGGAGTAGAGTTGGCAAAGGTGAATGAGTTTAAATACTTGGGATAGAGTAACGGAGATTGAGGAAAAGAGGTGAAGAAGAGAGTGCAGGCAGGGTGGAATGGGTGGAGAAGAGTGTCAGGAGTGATTTGTGACAGACGGATATCAGCAGGAGTGAAAGGGAAGGTCTACAGGATGGTAGTGAGACCAGCTATGTTATATGGGCTGGAGACGGTGGCACAGGAGACAGAGCTGGAGGTGGCAGAGTTAAAGATGCTAAGATTTGCATTGGGTGTGATGAGGATGGACAGGATTAGAAATGAGGACATTAGAGGGTCAGCTCAAGTTGGACGGTTGGGAGACAAAGCCAGCAAAGCGAGATTGTGTTGGTTTGGACATGTGCAGAGGAGAAATGCTGAGTATATTGGGAGAAGGGTGATAGGGATAGAGCTGCCAGGTAAGAGGAGAACAGGAAGACCTAAGAGAAGGTTTATGGATGTGGTGAGAGAGGGCATGCAGGTGATGGGTGTGACAGAGCAAGATGAAGAGGATAGAAAGATATGGAAGAAGATGATCCGCTGTGGTGACACCTAATGGGAGCAGCCGAAAGAAGTAAGATGTAACTCCTTTCCAAGATGATCCGCTGTGGTGATTCCTAACGGGAGCAGCTGAAAGAAGATTTATAATAACTCCTTTTGGTTGCTCAAGGCACTTAAAATGATACAAATAGTGTCTGCATAGAACAAATAAATATAGGATATACAAAAGCATTAAACAGAATAAAAGAAAGAATACAGTAATCCCTCGCTATATCACTCTTCGACTTTCGCGGCTTCACTCTATCACCGATTTTTTATGTAAGCATATCTAAATATATAACGTGGATTTTTCGCTGCTTCACGGGTTTCTGTGGACAATGTGTCTTTTTACTTCTGATACATGCTTCCTCAGTTGGTTTGCCCAGTTGATTTCATACAAGGGACGCTATTGGCGGATGGCTGAGAAGCTACCCAATCAGAGCACACAGTTAAGTTCTTGTGTGCTGATTGGCTCAGCGACAGAGCGCCAAATTCGATTCCGCTGCGTTAACCAGGAAGTCTTGTCTCGCTCATTCAGCATCAACGTGTTTCGCTGTGTAAAGAGTTAACTGTTGTGCTCTTTTGTATTTATCTTTGTGCGTAGTCAAGCTCTTCATTATGGCTCCAAAACGAACTGCTCCTGCTACTGCTTCAGGGGCCGTGCCCAAGCGCCAACGGAAGATGCTAACGATTGCAGAAAAGGTAAAACTTTTGGATATGTTGAAGGAAGGGAAAAGCTACACCGCTGTAGGATGCCATTACGGCATCAATGAGTCCACGATTATTTTTATTCAAAAAGGAGGAAAACAATATAAGATCTACGGCCACAGTGTCTTTTAACCAGGGTGCAAAACGAGTTGTAAGTGGATGTAATAAGGCGGTAGTCTGGATGGAATCTGCTTTAGGGATTTGGATTGAAGACTGCCGGAAGAACAATGGCGGTGCTACACAGTCGCCTGAAGAGGCTCCTTTAGAAGAGCTGTAATGCTCTCCTTTGTTGTGTAGTAAAATTAAACTCATCGTTATCGGACAAGTCATCGTGTCATTGTTGGGGAGTAACCATAATTAATTTTCTACGTACAGTACTTAATACATGCACGTACATTTAGTGTAACTGTACACACATTTTACTGTATACAATTTTTCTTGCATTGTATGTATTTATTGCTGGTGCCCTGTCTGTCGTAATGGCTGTAACATACGTGATATCGGAGATGCTCGATATCTTTAAGATAATATTTAGGTTTTACTGTATATAAACAGTGTGTTTACATACATAATTTCAACGACTCTTACCTAATATCTTAGAGAATATATAGGGTTTATGCTGTATACGTGTGCAGGAAATGTTTATATGAGTGTGGGATAGATTATAAGGGCTTAAAATATATAAAAATAACCATATAAACATATGGTTTTTACTATGTGGAATTTCATCTTTCACGGGGGGTTCTGGAATGCAACCCCCGTGATCGAGGAGGGATTACTGTAAACCGGAATATAATACTAAATTCAATAATAAAAGAAAAGCCTGAACAAATCACCTCATCTCTATCTCTCTATATATAAAATCCAATGTCTGTCTGTCTCTCTGTCCACTTTTCACGAGAGAACTCCTTAACGGATTTAGATCGGGTTTTTTCTATAATTTGCTTGAACATTCTGGTTGATTTTGCAACTACTCTCATCGCGCTAAGTATCATAGTTCGCTTGTGGTATCGATTTGTTTTTGCGCGAATCTGAGAGAGAGACGCAGAGGACCAAGGTGGGGGGCTCCTCACTTATGCTCTAGCCTCGGGGCATTTACCTTACCTCTGCTTAGCAAGCGAATGAGAGAACTACTTAACAGATTTAGATTGGGTTGTTTTTCTAGAATTTGCCTGAACATTCCGGTTGATTTAGCGAATTTTCTCATGGCGCTAAGAATTAGTTAACTTGCTTGCTATTAATGCTGCGTTCATCGAGCAGGTGTGAAATATGAGCTTCCCAGTGAGAACTTTCTCACGAATATCCTGTTAGGATTGTGAATTTCCCGTTGGGATTAATAAAGTATCTATCTATCTAATAAAGTATCTATCTATCTATCTATCTATCTAGGAAGCAACTTGGAGATAGCTCTGCTGCCAGAATTAGCCAAATGACGATGAAACGCTGACATCTCAACTCATTTGCTTGTATAAAAGATGTAAGATACGTTTATTGTCACTGCATAGTGCCATGACTTATCTTTTTACAGGAAGCCTCGAGGTGCCTTAGATAAAAGTATATAAGAGCAGACAGTAAACGTTAAATTATGGGAAGCACAGTTACTGTTAACAGTCCCAAATATACACCAAATAAAGGTAAACATGTAAGCATAAATACAGAAATAATAAATGAAGTCCCAGCATCGATGTAATGGTCACGAGTCTCACACGGGTCATGTAAAAGTATGTCACTGAGTGTGGAAGTTCAGTTCAATCCATGATGGTCTCTGTTATAGGAAGGGGCAGTGATGGCTGTGCATTTCATAGGCCAATTGCTTTGGGGTAAAAGCTGTTCTTCAGTCTGGCAGTGTGGGCATGCAGGGCACCGACGTGCCTGCCAAAGGGCACAAGAGTGAAAATGTTATGGCCGGGGTGTTTTTTTTTCTTTTCTGCGGCGGTTATTATCTTTTAAAATAAAAGATAATGACTATGTCAGCCAGAAATGTCACTTTTATGGTTCCATTATATTCAGAGAAATGTGATACCCGTTTAATATGCCTAAATTGCGTTTCATCTTGGTAAAAACATTTTTTTTTGAGATAATCTTTTTTACTAAGGATTAAGCATAAAGTCAATAAGAGCCTCCCCAAACATCAAGCAGAAATACACAAGAAGAGAATGACGGTGTGAAGCGGAGATGTCACGAGGAGTGAATCCATAACTGCCAGAGCACCTGAACACAGCATTAGATCAAATTACTGCCTCTTTAGAATTCTTCCATTGAAACGTTCCTTGGCTGTTCTATAGTTAAATAAACACAAAGAGCAATGCTGTCTGGCTCGAAGAAAAACCAAAAGGAAACTCTGCAAGCAGAGCGGAGATTTTTTATTTTTTGTCCAGAATCTTTCCCTGGTTTGCCAAGTTCATGATATAAAGAAAGGCACCGGACTATTGATTTTTCACAATAAAAGATACGTTGCACCTTCAAAGTGGTGGGCATGTTGTGTAAATCAAATGGTGCAAACCACCCAAAAAATCCTCTTGAAATCCAGGATGTAATGCAACAAAAGAGAACAAATGCCTCAGGGGAGTGAAGGTTTCCACAAGGCACTGTAACAACTAAGCATTTAATAATAAAATGCTAAACTTTATTTATATAACTCCTTTCAGTCGCATAGAACAATAAACATGTAATGCGTCTAAAGACTGCGGTGGGCTGGCGCCCTGCCTGGGGTTTGTTTTCTGCGTTACACCCAGTGTTGGCTGGGATTGGCTCCAGCAGACCCCCGTGACCCTGTAGTTAGGATATAGCAGGTTGGATGATGGATGCATCTAAGGAGGACAAACACTGAAGGGGGATGAATACTTTTGCAAGGCACCGTAACTTCAAACTTTACAATAATCTGAATCAACTGCAACAAGTACAATACAATACGGTTTATTTTTGTATAGCCCAAAATCACACATGGAGTGCCGCAATGGGTTTAACAGGCCCTGCCACTTGCCAGCCCCCCAGCCTTGACTCTCTGAGAAGACAAGGAAAAACTCCCAAAAAATAAAAACCCTTGTAGGGAAAAAAAATGGAAGAAACCTCAGGAAAGGCAGTTCAAAGAGAGACCCCTTACCAGGTAGGTTGGGCGTGCAGTGGGTGTCAAAAAGAAGGGGCGTCAATACAATACAGTACAATACACAGAACAGAACAAATTCTCAAAACAGTATAAAAATAAAAATATTACAAGTACGGAGCAGAATTTAACAGTAGATGATATCACATTATGTGATTTGGAGTCAAAACCAGTCCCTAATTTTAAGAATCAGTGTGTTCGACACTGACTTGAAGACCCTTGACGCATCTGCAGCTCAGGTTCCCATCTTTCACTTGACCACCCTTGATCTTGATAGAAGCTTAACGTTGCTATTAGTTAACCAGATGAACGCGATTCTCCAAACTCCCTCTTGTCCTCATTTACTGTGGATTCACAAAGTATTCAGTCTGTGCCCAGCAGGGGGCGCGTGATCCCTGGGAATATGTCAGTCAGCCATTTTCTAACCTGCTTTGTCCTGATCAGCGTCATGAGGGGTTGCCAGACCCTATCCCAGCTAGCATTGGGCACAAGGCAGGAGCAAACCCCAGACAGGACATCAGTCCATTGCAGGCTGATCAACACAAACAAATACCCACCTAACATACACATTTAGTGGCGCCAATCCACCTAACCTGCTGGTTTTTGGACTGTGGGAGGAAACCAACACAGACATGGAGAGGGCAATGCAAACTCCACACATGGAGGGCTGGGTACACAAATCTTGGTCTCTTTACTCTGAGGCAGCAGCACTGCCACTGCACCACCTTGCTGCCCCAGCTAAACAGGGAAAGGGAGTGGGAAACGTGCAGCTGCTAGAATGAATTTGTCCATCATACTGAGCATGAGATGAGTGGACTGCTCCATGAACCCACACACACACCCACACACACACCCAGGTCTTTCATTTACATATGTCTAATAGGGATCACTATTATCTAAGCATATGAAGGTGATCTCCACACTTGTTAAAACTCCCTCTGTCCTCATTTACAGCAGATTCACAAAGTATTCAGAGTGTGCCCAGCAGGGGGCGCATGCTCCCTGGGAATATGTCAGTCATTTTCTAACCTGCTTAGTCCTGAACTAAGGCACAAGGGGGTGCCAGAGCCTATCCCATCAACCAGATAGCGCAAGGCTGAAGCAAACCCTGGATAGGGTGCCAGTTCATCACAGGGCGAACAACACAAACACACACACACACACTCACGCACTCACCCAAACACACACACTATGGCCTATTTAGTATCAGCAATCCACCAAAACTTCACGTCTTTGGATTGTTGGAGGAAACCACAGCATCCGGAAGAACCCCATGCAGACAAAGGGAGAACATGCCACCTCCACACAGGGAGGGTCAGGGACACAAACCCTGGTTTCTTAACTGCGAGGCAGAAGTACTACCACTGTGCCACCATTCTGGGAGAACGTCTTTTGTAGAAATGCAGCTCCTAGCTTGAACCTGTATGTATACCCTTTCAGCAACCATGGCAGAAATATTAGGACGATCTAAAACAATGGATATGTATTTAAATTGCATTAAAATGCAGCATACGCTCTGTGGAATAATACGCTTTGACACACAAAAAAAGATTTGGGACAGCCACCCGTATACTTGAAATAAGGATGCAAAATTAATAAATTCGATGCAGAGTAGTGTAGAGATTCGAGGTCAAAATAGAGCTGGTTAACAGAAGGAAGATGGCGGGTTTTTAAGGTCGGTCAGGAGAAGGTATGTCATGGGGCCTGGAACTAGAAATGGCATTATCGGATCCAGGCAGAATTTCCCGTGTTTGGTCTACAGCTCCCAATACACATTGTAGTATAATCAATTACTCACACAAATACCGACGAAGAGGAGCCACTGGAACAGTGGAGTCTGCAGAGAGTTCCTTGAACTTGATGGCTTGGTTTTTTTGTCGTACCATGTGCAGTGTGAATTGTGGGACATTACATACAACAGGTCCATGTGTGCCTTTCTGAAACGATGTCCAATCAGTTCAGTTTGGCAAAAATGGATTCCCAATCAAGTTCTAGACACATCTCAAGAAGAATTTGAAGCAAACAGGATGCCCCTCAGCACAATTTGTAATGCCAGAGCTGAGGTTCCGAATACTTTAGTGAATGGCAGACTTAAGTTTACAGGGTGATTCAAAATGATTCATCTGAGTAGACCTGGGTTCACTTTCCAGGTCCTCCCTGTGTCGAATTTGCATGTTCTCCCCGGGTATCCCCTGGGTTTCCTCCCACAGTCCAAAGACATGCAGGTTAGGTGCATTGGCGATTCTAAGTGTGTGTGTGTGTGTGTGCCCTGCGGTGGGCTGGCACCCTGCCCGATGTTTGTTTCCTGCCTTGCACCCTGTGTTGGCTGGGATTGGCTCCAGCAGACCCCTGTAGTTAGGATATAGCGGGTTGGATAATGGATGGATGGAAGACCATGTTGGTACCACAATATTTCCTCTTGTGTGAACATGCAGTTCTTACAATAAGCACACAATGAAATTCTGAACAATGACTGCCATATTCGAGGTGTGCAAATCCTATAGACTTACCCAAGAAGACTCAAAGCAGGAATTGCTGCCAAATGGGCTTCTATAGAGTACTCAGTTAATGGTCGAAATATTTAAAGGATTAAAACCTTCCGAAAATGTGTTTTTAGTTTGTCATGACGGGTTACTGAGTGTAGATTGATGGGCAAAAATGTCAAATATATACATTGGTATAGAAAAGAATCCCCCCCTTCGAAATATTTCCATTTTTTTACTTAACAGCCTTAGATGGAAACACACAGAAAAAATATTTATTCCCAGCTTTACTTACTCAATGCAATCTCTAACATCCAAGTGAAAGATATCACAGCTATAGTTCAGAAGAATTTAAAAAAATCAAAAACAAGAAATACTGAGATTAATAAAGGACCCCCCCCCTCAATGTCATTTTGTTGACCACCTTTTTCTTTAATGGCAGCCTTGAGTCTTTTGGGATTCTCCTCTATCAGCTTTGCACACCTAGATTGAGCCCACTCAAAATTTGCCCCCTGCTCTCGGTCAAATTGGATGGTGAGCGTTGGTGGTCTGCTATCTTCAGATCTTTCCACAGATGTTCACTGTGATTTGTCTCTGGGCTCTGAGTGGCCACACGAGGACGTTCACTTTTTTCTCCCTCAGCCACTGTGTGGTCCATTTTGCTGTGTGCTTCGGGTCATTGTCGTGTTGAAAGGCGAATATTCTGCCCATCTTCAACTTTCTGGCAGAGGGTAGCAGGTTTTCGTCAAGAATTTGTATTTTGTCCCATCCATTTTTCCTTCTACTCTAATGAGAGTCCCAGGCCCCTCACAACAGGATGCTGCCACCTTCATGCTTTACTGTAGGTATGGTGTGTCGTGGATGGTGGGTACCATTTTGTATTGAGGCCAAATAGTTTGATTTTGGTCTCATCTGACCATAAGACCTTTTTCCACTTGGCATCAGAATCTTCAAGGTGCATTCTGGCAAAGCTCAAACGAGCCTTAATGTGGCCTTTCTTGAGAAGTGGCTTTTTTCTTGTGACCCTGCTGAACAAGCCACAATTGTGAAACGCTTATGAAATTGTTGTCACACGCACACAATGTCCATAAAATCCTGTAACTCCTTCAGAGTGGCCATCGGCCTCCTGGTAGCCTCTCTTACCAGTTTCCTCCTTGCTCTTCCATCCAGTTTGGAGGAACAGCCAGATCCAGGGAGGGTCCTAGTAGTACCAAACACTTGCCACTTCTTTATTATGGACTTTACTGTGCTCCTTGGGATTGATAACGCCTTGGAGATGTTTTTATCTCCATCTCCTGCCTCGTATCTGTCCACAACTCTATCCCTGAGATCTTTTGAAAGTGGCTTGCCCACCCACAGTCAGTTGTACTACCAAGCAAGGGAATGAATGGACCAGGAACAGCCTCACTAATCACACCCATTACAACTGATCACAGGTGGAAGGAAGCCAGTAACCACATTGGAAATGGTGGGCACTTACACCTGGTGGAGTTTAGGAGGGGGCGGGTGATCCTTTATTAATCTCAGGATTTCTTGTTTTTCATTTTTTTTTTTTAATTCTTCTGAACTGTAGCTGTGGTATCTTTCACTTGGATGTTAGAGATTGCATTGAGTAAATAAAGCTGGAAAAAATATTAGTTCGTGTGTAAAGCAAAAAAAAAATGGGAAAATTACGAAGGGGGGATTCTTTTCTATACCCACTGTATGTCTCACTTTTTAAATCTTTATTGACAAATTGGCTTGCCATCAAAAAGCCTGCCCACCAATGATGTGCAGTGAACAAACATGTTCTTTTGTACTTGTCTTGGTCTCTGAAAGAATGTACTGGTTCACTGACATTGAAGAATGAATCTTTTTCAAGGCATGTGCAGTGCATGCTTCATTTTACAATAGCATTCTCCGGTAGTCCGGAGCTACTGTATCATCATCGTAAATTCACTTAAATGGCTGCTGCAATCAGTAAACTGCTTCAGCCATATGGTGATGACGACAACTAGCCAATGACTGCCTTGGTAGTTGACATCAAGCACCTCCCATTGATCAGTTCATTCTGATCGTCTCAGTACACTGACTGATAGAGTGAACCAGTGTGCCTCCTACTGATCTGGAGAACCATTGCAAGTTGGTTTACGAACTGCAGACAAAGACTCACAGAACAATGAATCGCAGTTCACTTCACTGATGACAGGTGTATGGCAGATCGCAACAGAAAGGATGGGATATAAAAGAAGGACATCGTGGGAGGTTAATCCAAAACTGACAATAACTTTATTTGGTCATATTTCAATATTCTCACAGTTTTACCGTGATCTGTGTATTAACTCTTTGAGGGATGAATATAATTTTTCCAAAAAATGCAGTTTTCTGAAAGCACACAAAGTAATGGTTTCACACATAAATCAACATAAAACATCTGTTGCTGTGTGCCATGGCTGCTGTCAGTGCCTACTCGGTGTCTCCGACATCAGCGGTTGCATGGGGGCGGCTGGATAGATGGGTGGCAGTGACAGTTGCAGTGAGACACAATCTAGTTTGTTAACCTCTTGTCATCGTAAGTGATGGTCAACCAAGGCAAACGGTGCTGTAGGCACACCATCTACACAAACGCGTTCAGAACCACGATCAGCTGGGAAGTGATCGGCTGATGCGGTGATTCGGGAAATTGAGGTCAAATCAATGAAGCTAACCTTCCTTCTAGCGAAGAGAGTCAAACTAAAACATAATGGCGTCTTTTATCACAGTTTACAGTGGATTATCATCCTCTACTCCGAATTTTGACAAAAGTCAACATCTGCCTTGAAAGAGTTAATGTTCTATTTGTATGACTGTTTTGGGTTTTTTTTTTCAATTTATTGTTGAAATTTTATTTATTGGCAAAATTCAATAAAGAGGGTAATTCTTCTTCTTCCTCTTATTATTATTATTATTACTACTACTTATGTTTTTGCTTGCTTTTTATATTATTTGCTTTGTTTGGTGGTTAAATTTGTTACACCGTTATGATACTCTTGTAGATTTTAAACTAGGATATTGCTTGCTGTTGTTTTTGAAGTGAACGAATCAGTGATTTAAAGATTGAAATCATTTTGGTGAACTGAACAAAATGAATCGAATCATTAAAAAGCATCATTTTGCATATCACTACTGCCCAACCTAGATCTAGATATTGAGGTAATGTTGCTATTAGCTATGAATGTGATCACCTCGCTGGTCTATCAAATTCCATACTTACACATACCACTGTATGAAGGTGATCTCCATGCCAGTCTATCAAAGTCCATATTTACACGTACCAGTATATGAAGGTGATCTCCAAGCCAGTCCACACTTACCCATGACATATTATGAACATCATCTCCTCACTGGTCTATCAAATTCCATATTTACACGTACCATAATATGAGTGTCATTCATCTCCTCACCCGTCTATCAAATTCCATATTTACACATACCACAATATGAACGTCATCTCCTTAACGGTCTATCAAATTCCATACTTACACATACCACTATATGAAGGTGATCCCCTCGCCGGTCTATCAAATTCCATACTTACACATACCACTATATGAAGGTGATCTCCATGCCAGTCCACAATTACACATGACATCTTATGAACATCATCTCCTCACTGGTCTATCAAATTCCATACTTACACATATCACTTTATGAATGTGATCCCCTCACCGGTCTATCAAATTCCATACTTTCACATACAGTACCACTATATGAAGGTGATCTCCATGCCAGTTCACACTTACCCATGACATATTATGAACATCATCTCCTGGCTGGTCTATCAAATTGCATAATTACACATACCACCACATGAACGTGATCTCCTCAAGAGTCTATCAAAACCCATATTTACAAATACTACTGTATGAATGTCATCTCCTCACCGGTCTATCAAATTCCATATTTACACATACCATCTTATCAACGTGATCTCCTTGCTGGTCAATCAAAACCCATATTTACACATACAACCATTTGATTCTCCTGCACCGAGGGAACAATAAATGTTGTGCGCATATTTGTGGTATATAAAATAAAAAGATGCAGAACCCACACACAGACATGAGGAGGAAGTGTAAAATCCTCACAGATAGCCAGGCTTTGAACCAGCAGTGCTAAATAATTTGCTACTCTGCTGCCAATTTTACTGAAAAAGGTAACAAAAATACAAAACTATGAAGATCAGAGGCCAGTAAAAATATAACATTGTTTGCAAAGCCCACCATATTACAGGCTTCTATTTCACTATTATCACTGAGCAGGATTCTTCGCCATTCTCTTATACTTTCCTAACTTGTATTTTTATTATTGTAATAGTACTACGCTAAAACATTCCTTAATTTCCTATATTTTTTCTTATAAGAATAAAGTCGTGTCATGTAAAAACAACCCTAAATCCCTGCTGCTAATCCTTTAACTGTAGGAACTGGCTGTTTCTCCCCATTGTTTCATTAGACAATTGTGAGCTAGAAAATGTCTAGCATGAAGCCTAAGAAAATAAACAAAAAAGCTTTTTAGTTTGGATAACAAATGTTTGCTCTCTTTTGGTGTCATAATTCCTTTAAACCTTTGTTTGCTTTTATAAAAACAATATGACATTTTTTCTTTGAGGACCCGACAGCTGGCCGGCTCCACATCCGCTGCTCACCATGCTGGAGTGAACTGTGGCTTGTTCGATGTATCTGGCGATCCCAGTGACAAATGCATTTCTGTCTTCAAAGTTGGTATCAAAGTTCGCCTAAAAAGAAAATTGAATATGCAAGGTTATTTATCAGAGTAGAATTATTCAAAGATAAGTCACTTACAGTAGCTTTAGGCACTTGACTTTTCAATATTTAACAAAAAAAAAAAAGATGTCTGAATTTCTACAGTAAAGTGAACAGCAATAAAGGCATCAGGCTGAAAGCCCAATACAGAGCAGGGTTTACGTGCATTATGGTTGGGTGGTATGCTGGTACTGAAAAATACAGAAAAATCCAAATTTTAAAATGGTACAGTACCAGCATTCCTGGACATACAATACAGGAAGTAAATATCAGCGTTCCTCTCGACCCCCTCTACCGGCACTCGCTAATGCAGTTGTGGCGAAACGTTCAAAAAATGAACGCTCCATCGCAATCAGAACTTGACGGGGACTCCCCTCTCGCTTTTTTGTTTCTATGTGATCGGGACATCCCTGAATTTGAAAATG
The DNA here is from genome assembly GCF_016835505.1 of Polypterus senegalus. Lineage (NCBI taxonomy): Eukaryota > Metazoa > Chordata > Cladistia > Polypteriformes > Polypteridae > Polypterus > Polypterus senegalus. The sequence continues at coordinate 13,373,563 of NC_053166.1, forward strand.
AATGGATCAACACATTTGGAACATCACAGAGCGGACCCTCCCTTATTACCCCTCCTTTTACTCTGAGGTAAATGGGACTTCACGGGGGACCACCTCCCCTCATTTTTTTGTTTAGATATGATTGGGGATTCCCTGAATTCAAAACCGTATGGAGAAATGCAGTCGTAACTTTGCAGGGGGACTCTTCTTCCAATTACCCTTCACAGGGGACCCCAATTGTGATCAGGACTTCACGGCTATCAAGAGGGAAGTGGTTGGGATTGGTGGCAAATGGTAGATTGGCCATCCAACTCTGTGAAGAGGATCACTTGTGTTCTGTTGTGTGTGTGGTACGTAAACCATTTTTTGACACCCAATACACAGCCAACCTAGCTGAAAAGGGGGTCTTCTCTCTGAATTATCAGTCCCAAGATTTCTTCAATTATTTTTGTTTCCCCTATACAGTCGATTCCTCACATCGGGACGCGATCATTTTGGTCCTAATAATCGGCTGGTCCGATTACACGAACATGCCCTATACATGTGCAACCAAGACGGGACGTGCTATAAGTAACATATTAAAATGTCATTATGACTTTTATTGTGCTGCACATACGTATGCCACACGTACAAACAAGAACTACGTACATGTACATGTAACGGTTGATTACAACTTTGTTTATTGAAAAAGAAATCTACAAATTTTTCGAAACGATCTACACGACCCTCAGCATGCGAAGCACAATAAAAAAGGTTACATTACCAAATTCCAGTCGACGTTTCAAGAACTTGTCTAGTGTGATCTGACACATTCTGTTGACGCACTGCACTTGTTCACGCTCGACTTCATGTCGCCGGCTACTGGACGGTCCGTTTTAGGAAAGAAAGGGTAGGCATGTTCACCCCTCCTGGTCTGCATTTGTTACAAATTTTCCGACTTCCTGACCTTTGATAAAAACATAAATTCGCCTGGGATGCCCAGGGATCCTCCCGATGTCACTGACCCGCTTTACATCCGCTATCCGCGGGCGACTTGTGGCTTCTTTTTCTTATTCTCTGTCACGTTCTTTGGTCCGATTAAACAGAATTTTGGTCCAAATAAGTGAACGATATTAGGCTTATGTAATATGATCTGTTTCGGTTCTTAAGGATTCGGTCCGAATAAGCGGCTGGTCCAATTAACCGGAGGTCCAATTAACCGGAATCGACTGTATTTCAAAGCTATGGGGGCTGTCAAAAAAACGTGGCCTGTTAAAGCCATCCTTGTGTGGTTTTGGGCAATATAAGAAATAAATTGTTGCTACATAGACGGCCCACAAGGGAGGTTGGATTAAGATGGGGGTTTTTACGGTTATCCGCATCAACACCATCCTGGTACTGAAGTCCTAAAGCAGACATCGATAACGAAGTCAAACCACTACACACATTCTTACATTGGCCAGTTTAGAATCACCAATTTAACCTGAGCACATATCTGTGATGTGAAAGGAAAACCGAAGTACAAGCAGACACTGGGAAACGTGAACGGAACTAAAAATGTAAAAAGTTACAAAACGAGAAATAAGATGTTAATCAATTTGTTGTAAACTTTGCAATGATTCATGAGACATTTTGGATATGCCTCCCACTTTATTATCTTAACCTTTATCCGCAGATGGTGGGCCCTGGCCATTACAATTATACAATAAAATACAATACATTTTTGTATAGCCCAAAATCACATAAGAAGTGCCGCATTGGGCTTTAACAGGCTGTAAGAGCCATTTCCTAGTTACATAAGATTCATAAATGTTTTACTAAATGATAGTGCATAATCTATGGGACGTTCCTATAACCCCCATCAGTTGAATTCAATTGGTATATTCTAACTATTTCTAGTTTATATGACTAAACATAAGGGCGGCACGGTGGTGCAGTGGGTAGAGCTGCTGCCTCGCAGTAAGGAGACCTGGGTTCACATCTGCATGTTCTCCCCGTGTTTGTGTGGGCTTCCTCTGGGTGGTCCGGTTTCCTCCCACAGTCCAAAGACATGCAGGTTAGGTGCATTGGCGATCCTAAATTGTCTGTAGTGTGTGTGCCCATGGCACCCTGCCCGGGATTTGTTCCTGCCCTGGGATTGGTTCCAGTAGACCTCTCTATCCTTCCTAAAAAATGTGTATCCCTGTATGTTACACTCATCCCCATCTTAGTTGTTTCTGTTATTGCTATAATATCATAATTATGCTCTGCTACATACAACTCCAGCTCATTTGCCTTATTTTTGGGCAGTTGTTTTCGGGCACAATTACCGACTCCTTTTCCCTTTTAAACCCATAGACTTGATTAAGTACAGCTGAAAGACCAACGATGCCACTTCCCTTCTGATCCCAAAGCCCCTCCTCTTCCACCTCCACCACTGTATAACAACAGATGAATCCAGAAGGTAGGCACAGTGGCACAGTGGTAGAGCTGCTGCCTCGCAGTAAGGAGACCTGGGTTCACTTCCCATGTTCTTCCTGTGTCTATGTGGGTTTCCTCCCACAGTCCAAAGACATGCAGGTGAGGTGCATTGGCGATCCTAAATTGTCCCTAGTGTGTGTGCCCTGTGGTGGTCTGGCGCCCTGCCTGGGGTTTGTTTCCTGCCTAGTGCCCTGTGTTGTCTGGGATTGGCTCCAGCAGAGCCCCCGTGACCCTGTAGTTAGGATATAGTGGGTTGGATAATGGATGGATGGAGGACTAAACATAATTCTCAGTTAGTGATCAGGCTTGCCATGTGTACCCATCAGTTGAATTGAATTGGTATATTGTAACTACTTCTAGCTTATCTAACTAAACATAATTCTCAGTTAGTGATCAGCCTTGCCATGTGTAAGGTGTAGAGGGCACATGGTTTTAAACTGTGCCTATCGTGCCTTGCGTGTGTGTTTTGTGTGCTAAGAAACACGTAAGACAAAACACTTTAATTGTAAATGCTGCACCGTACGTTTAAAGCTAGTTAAGAATCTTTAAGTATAGAAACAACTAAAGATTTACAAGAAAAGCTAAGTTTAGTGAAGATAACATTTTTCCTTTTTTTTTTTGCATTTTATTCTATGTGTGTAACAACTTTTTTCTTTATTCTTGTGTGGACTGTTTACTTTGAATTTTTAACTGAAACTTTTTTAAACAAAGTTTTGGACCGAGAGATTTCTTTCGGCACACGTTTTTCCCAGGCTTGAACTCGCCTTACACGCCTTTTGACAGCCCACCTCCCAGCCTTGACTCTCTAAGAAGAACTAAAAAAATGGGAAAACAAATTGGAAGAAAGCTCAGGAAAGGCAATTCAAAGAGAGACCCCTTTCCAGGTAGGTTGGGCGTGCAGTGGGTGTCAAAAAGAAGGGGGTCAATACAATACAATACAATACAATACACAGAACAGAACACAAATAATTCTCAATACAATATAATACAATATGTTAGACTTCAGAGACAGAACCGTACATTTTAATAAATTCACACAAGGATACAGAAACTGGGCAATTACTTTAAATAAGTCAACATAAAAGACGCACCAGGCCATAAGCCAACAGTAATAACTAAGTGGCTCAGGGAACAAAACATCAACATTTGGGGTCCTTGGCCAGGAAACTCCCCAGACCTTTAATCCCATTGAGAACTTGTGGAGAATCCTCAAGAGGCAGGTGGACAAACAAAAACCCACAAATTCTGACAAAATCCAAGCATTGATGATGCAAGAATGGGCTGCCATCAGTCAGGATTGGGCCCAGAAGTTGATTGACAGCCTGCCAGGCCGAATTGCAGAGGTCTTGAAAAAGAAAGAAGGGCCAACACTGCAAATATTGACACTTTGCATAAACGTCATGTCTTTGTCAATAAAAGCCTTTGAAGCTTATGAAATGCTTGTAATTCTACTTCAGTAGACCAGAAAAACATCTGACAAGAAGATCTAAAAACACTGAAGCAGCAAACTTTGTGAAAACCAACACTTGGGTCGCTCTCAAAACTTTTGGCCAAAACTGTAGTCCATGGGCTCACTTAGTCACGTTCTTTAGAAGACCTTTAGTGCTAATATGTACATACGACAAGTCCACAGAACATTCTGTCTGACTTCCTTGCAGATGCTAACATCCTCGACATCTTCTCACTCCGGTCCTGTGCTTGGACCCAGAATGGTGGCTCATGGAGTAGCAGCACAAGATTCAGCTTGCATTGCAGAAAGAGTTCTCTTCGGTCCACAAACTTTGTGAAAACAAATACTTGGGTCATTCTCACAACTGTACATGGATGGTAAACTGGACTGGACTGCCAATACTGATGCTCTGTGCAAGAGAGGTCAGAGGCGACTATACTTCCTTAGAAGGCTAGCGTCCTTCAACATCTGCAATAAGATGCTGCAGATGTTCTAGCAGACGGTTGTGGCGAGCGCCCTCTTCTACGCAGTGGTGTGCTGGGGAGGCAGCATAAAGAAGAGGGACGCCTCACGCCTGGACAAACTGGTGAGGAAGGCAGGCTCTATTGTAGGCACGGAGCTGGACAGTTTGACATCCGTGGCAGAGCGACGGGCACTGAGCAGACTCCAGCTAGTCACGGAGAATCCACTGCATCCACTGAACCGGATCATCTCCAGACAGAGGAGCAGCTTCAGTGACAGACTGAGGAGACCCCACACTATGCGACTCTTCAATTCCACCCGGGGGGGTAAACATTAACATTATACAAAGTTATTGTCTGTCTGTATACCTGCATTGTTATCACTCTTTCATTTAATATTGTTTTTAATTAGTATGCTGCTGCTGGAGTATGTGAATTTGGGATTAATAAAATATCTATCTATCTATTATATAGTGCCTTTCACATCTATCTATCTATCTATCTATCTATCTATCTATCTATCTATCTATTATATAGTGCCTTTCCTATCGATCTATCTATCTCACTACAATAGCCCCCAACTACTAAGCATACAATTTTGCTAAATCCTTTTTTTACCCTTAGAGGACATCAAGCCAGTTTTTGTCACCTATTTGTGTCTCTTCTTCCTTCCTGATCTCCTCTGTACATCATGCTTGTGAAATCAGTTTCTGGCAGCTGCCTTGTGCACCTTGACATGACTGAGGCAGGAGGGGTCTTTAGAGTTTCTTAGCTTTGTGCTTGTTGCATTGTGTGTTTTCTAAAATTAGCTTATTATATTTATATTGTACTATATGTAGTGTGGTGGACGGCTGGGGGTCCTGCCCTGCTGGGACACCTGGAGGGACCAGGAGAGGAGCAATACCTTACCCCATGCCACAAGAGGGCAGACGCCCTGGTCTGCGTGGGGATCACGGGAGCAGAGCTTGGAAGCTCAATCCCTGTTGGGGCTAGTGGTCACCGCCAGGGGGCGCCCAGACAATTATGGAGCCCTGGAAGGCACCACTTTTGCCACACTAGGAAGTGCTGCCGGAAAAAGAGTCCAGGTACGCCCGGAGTGCTTCCGGGTACAAGAGCAGCACTTCCACCATGCCAGGAAGTGCTGCTGGAAGAAGATCAGGAAGCACCTGGAGCACATCGGGGTGGCGTATAAAAGAGGCCGCCTCACTCCACTTGGGGAGCCAGAGTCGGGTGGAAGTGGATGGAGCTTGCCTGGGAGGAGTTGGAGGCGGTAGAGAAAAGAGGGAGGAAGTCTAAAGGACTGTTATTAGTGATTGATGCACTGCTGTAGTGTTGTGCAGGTGCCTAGGAATAAAATGTGTGTATTTTGGGACATTCTGTGTCTGCCTTTTTGTGTCCAGGTCCGAATATTCCACAGTAGTCTCTTTGAATTTGTTGAGTTTTCTAAACTGGAGGACACACAGGTATGCCAGCTGGATGGGAAAATGATGGACCAGTGGAAGCCAGAGGCCAGTTGCAGTTCCATCCCCCATACGGCAGGTGGCAGCGGTCCTCCAGAGGCATCCAAGCTTGGACAACTGTAGGGGTACATGGGAGTTAGGAGTCCAAAAGTGCAGCCCCATCAGTATCTGTTAAAGAGAATCTCCCTGGTTTCCACACGACCTGGAAGTGTTTCCAAGAGGACACACTAAAGCACCAGAAGCGTTTCCAGGTTCAGCTTCTCCTCACCTGGAGAAGTCAGAGTCAGGAGGTAGCGGGTGATACTCAACAGGAGGAGCAGAAGGAGAAAACAAAGATTCACTTCTTTGTATTTGTGGTTTGGTTGGGTGTGCATGCTTGGCAATTCACATCTGTGTAATAAAATCTTTTACTATAACCTGGGACTGAGTTGGGTGATATTGTGACTGAGGTTCAGTGGTGCCCCCTTGTGGTCACAAGAGTAATTTCTTCACTTGTCACTTAAAAAGAAAAATAATGTTGTTTGTGGATTGAAAGATACAGAGACTTTCGTCTGCCTTGCATTCTCCATTCAAATAAGGCAAAGAAGTCAGATGCTCACCTGGTACATAATGGACGAAGGTGGAGGTTCGATGCATGGTTGCTGGTCTGGAAGGGGTAGCTCCTCCAGAAGGTCCACATTTGAGAGAGCATCTTCCAAAGTAACATGGGTGGTCATGGTAACAGCTTGTAAACAAATCAACTCTTATTCTGTAATAAAAAAAACAAAAAAAAACAAGATACAGTACATGTCTAAGAAACAAAGGAAAAACAATGTCCAGTTAAGACATTACTGCTTCAGTGTTTATTCTAATGTTGTACATTGGTTTTACCATCAAATAAAAACTAAATAAAAGATTAATTGTTCGGATGGCACAGGAGTATAGGATCAATGGTACAATTGTGACTTTGGCATCGATGCCAGCTTTCGGATGTCAGTACCAGTACCTAAACAGTGGATAACTTCAAAACGCCCCAAACAACCCCCTCCTTAAAGCCTCCTTGGTACGTCACACAATTCCTCGCCTCCATGGAGTGCCATGCTGCACATCACTTCACTCTTCATCGCCGTGAAGAATCAATCGCTTCATGAACAATGCATTGTCTCCTGCGAAATCTCTTATCACATCAAAGCAATAAGTCATGACTGCTTCCAAGCGAGTAGTTTTGTTTCGACAAGTCTACCAAAAGGATGTTTCTCGACAACAGCAATAGCGTGTGTCAAGTGGTTAGGAGTACGGGTAGATTAAGAGTGTTATGGTGTAACATTTTGTGTACACGTCCATATTTGTATATCTTTATTTGTAACTTTGACAAAGCAATGTAATATTAGTGTTACAGTGGGTACGGAAAGTATTTAGACCCCCTTCAATTTTTCACTCTTTGTTGTATTGCAGCCATTTGCTAAAATCATTTAAATTCATTTTTTCCCTCATTAATGTACACACAGCACCCCATATTGACAGACAAAAAAAAGAATTTTTGAAATTGTTGCAGATTTATTAAAAAAGAAAAACTGAAATATCACATGGTCCTAAGTATTCAGACCCTTTGCTCAGTATTTAGTAGAAGCCCCCTTTTGAGCTCATACAGCCAGGAGTCTTCTTGGGAAAGATGCAACAAGTTTTTCACACCTGGATTTGGGGATCCCCTGCCATTCCTCCTTGCAGATCCTCTCCAGTTCTGTCAGGTTGGATGGTAAACGTTGGTGGACAGCCATTTTTAGGTCTCTCCAGAGATGCTCAATTGGGTTTAAGTCAGGGCTCTGGCTGGGCCATTCAAGAACAGTCACAGAGTTGTTGTGAAGCCACTCCTTCGTTATTTTAGCTGTGTGCTTAGGGTCATTGTCTTGTTGGAAGGTAAACCTTCGGCCCAGTCTGAGGTCCTTAGCACTCTGGAGAAGGTTTTTGTCCAGGATATCCCTGTACTTGGCCGCATTCATCTTTCCCTCGATTGCAACCAGTCGTCCTGTCCCTGCAGCTGAAAAACACCCCACAGCATGATGCTGCCACCGCCATGCTTCACTGTGGGGACTGTATTGGACAAGTGATGAGCAGTGCCTGGTTGTCTCCACACATACCGCTTAGAATTAAGGCCAAAAAGTTCTATCTTGGTCTCATCAGACCAGAGAATCTTATTTCTCACCATCTCAGAGTCCTTCAGGTGTCTTTTAGCAAACTCCATGCAGGCTGTCATGTGTCTTGCACTGAGGAGAGGCTTCCGACAGGCCACTCTGCCATAAAGCCCTGACTGGTGGAGGGCTGCAGTGATGGTTGACTTTCTACAACTTTCTCCCATCTCCTGACTGCATCTCTGGAGCTCAGCCAAAGTGATCTTTGGGTTCTTCTTTACCTCTCTCACCAAGGCTCTTCTCCCCCGGTAGCTCAGCTTGGCCGGACGGCCAGCTCTAGGAAGGGTTCTGGTCGTCCCAAACGTCTTCCATTTAAGGATTATGGAGGCCACTGTGCTCTTGGGAACCTTAAGTGCAGCAGAAATTTTTTGTAACCTTGGCCAGATCTGTGCCTTGCCACAATTCTGTCTCTGAGCTCTTCAGGCAGTTCCTTTGACCTCATGATTCTCATTTGCTCTGACATGCATTGTGAGCTGTAAGGTCTTATATAGACAGGTGTGTGGCTTTCCTAATCAAGTCCAATCAGTATAATCAAACACAGCTGGACTCAAATGAAGGTGATCTCAAGGATGATCAGAAGAAATGGAAAGCACCCGAGTTAAATATATGAGTGTCACAGCAAAGGGTCTGAATACTTAGGACCATGTGATATTTCAGTTTTTCTTTTTTAATAAATCTGCAACAATTTCAAAAATTCTTTTTTGTCTGTCAATATGGGGTGCTGTGTGTACATTAATGAGGGAAAAAATGAATTTAAATGATTTTAGCAAATGGCTGCAATATAACAAAGAGTGAAAAATTAAAAGGGGTCTGAATACTTTCCATACCCACTGTATATCATTGATAAGAACAGCAATGGTTTGATGATTAAGAACCCAAAAGTCTTTAGGACTGAGTGAGGAATTTTATGACAGGGGTCCGGGGAATGATTCTCTGCAGGACTCTCTAAATCAACCCCCACAGGAAAGCCAAATTACCGAGCTGGCCAGCATCAGCTCAACCAATGGTACTGGGGGAAGATGTGAAAGGTATTGTGTGCCTCCACTGGTCTGAAGTATGGCTGTTTGGGATTGGTTTGAATCAGAGGCCATTCTGTAACACGACACTGTATTGGTGTAAGGATTTGGACAAATAATGTATAAATTTGGTAGCTTTACTTCTCCCTAACTCTCTCTCTCACACACCATTAATTGAAAAGAAGACCACACTGAGAAGCACAACTTGGCAGCCATATTGAGACAGGCATGTGGCCTTACCTGAAGAAAGCTGACCATAAAATGATGACTTACTGTAACCGGAGACATTTTAAGTAACTAGCAAGTCTGTGTGCCACGTGAAACTACACATCAGCATTTATCAGGCTGTATGGTTGCCAATACTCACTTGAACTATGAATATTATCAATACTACATTATTTAAGTTGTAACTTAACTCCTGCTTGTCTTTTACTACACCTAATTGCCTGAGGTTAAAGATGTAGAAGGGAAGGTGGAGAGAAGTTATATGATACAATACCTATAAACAGTGGTATGTCTGTGGTATTTGAGGCATTCTGACAAAGGCTACATATTAATAATACAACAGTGGAAAGCAGAGTAATAGAGAACTCCACTAAGACAAAACAATTGATGTGGACATTTACTTCTGGTACTGAAAATCCCACAAATTTGGGTTTTTCGGTACTTTTCCAGTACCAGTATATCATACAAGTTTAAAGCACAGTACTGCATATACAGTGTTGTGAATGGCCGGGGCCCTTGCCCGGCTGGGACACCTCTACTTGGGAAGGACTGGGAGAACTAAGTGTGGACAGAGAACTACCTCCCCTGGAATGCTAAATGGTAGCAGTGCCTTGGACTTCCGCAGGGCTTCATGGGAGATTGAGTGGGATACAACCCTATTGGGATCTGGGGGGGGGGTGTTGCCAGGGGTTGCTGTAGCTGTTCCTGAGCCTGTGTGGGACAGCGAGCACCTGAAGCACTTCCGGGTGCCTTATATAAGGGGTGTGATGAACAGCCGGCGTTTCAGTCCAGCCAGGACGTCCCTCAACTAAGAAAAACAGCCTTTGCAGGGCACTACATCCCCCGGAATGCTAGATGGCAGCTCCCTTGGATGGAAATGGTTCCTCGGATTCCCGCAGGGCAGCATGGGACATGGAGTCCGTATCCTCAGCCCTGTTGGGAGCAGTGGGTGCCACCAGGGGGAGCTCATCAAGAACCAGGGGGATATTATGAGGACGTCAACCCGGAAGTACTTAGGAGTCAGTAGGACCGAAACCCGCAGTACTTCCGGGGCACCTGAAGAAGGCGTTTGACCCAGAGAAGGAATACTTCCGGGTCATGGACTTTAAAAGGACTCTGGGAAACCCCAACAGAGGGAGCCAGAGTTGGGAGGGTATGTGACGGAGCTGCTGGGAGTGGTGGATTGTTATTGTTATTATTTTTGATTGATTATTGAAGAATTGTGGAGAGTGCGGTGCTTTGTGCACTATTATTGAAGAATATTATTATTAAAAACTTCTTGGTGCTTTACCAGTGTGTCTTGAATGTCTCTCTGGCGGGTTCAACGGGGCAACAGCGACCCCTAGCGTCCACATTACTTGTTGAGCCAGAGCCGGGAGTAGGGAGATAAAGCTTTGCCGAGGAGAAGAAAGAGAGAAGAAAAAGAGTATTGGGTATTGTGTGTTCTGCTTGAGACTGTGTTGTGCCTGTGGGAAACGAGGAAAGCGTTTCCCACGAGATGAGAAGAAAAATAAAAAATGTGTGCTTTTCCAAATGTGCCTCCTGTGTCCGTCTGTGTTGGGTCGAGTGGCTGCTACACCCTCTAGAGTTGTCACAACAGACAAATCAATATTTATTGATGTACGAGGTCTATATAAAGTATTCACTCCTGGAAGCTATCACATGTTATTGTTTTACAACATCTGAATACCCAATGGGCGGTCTAAAAAATGTGAGAGTGCACCCTGTGAGAAGGATTTAGGAGTCGTCGTGGACTCTAATCTATCAACTGCCAGACAGTGTTCAGAAGCCATCAAGAAGGTTAACAAAATGTGTGGTAATATAGCGCCTTGATGTGTGGAGTACAAGTCCAAGGAGGTTATGCTCAAGCTTTATAACAAGGGTGAGTCAAAAATTATCCTCAATCCGGTTATATTGAAACAAGTGTTGGCAGCACTGTCTGATCAGAGCTTTCCTTACAAGGTCCCTGTCTCCCCAGTCACTGCTGTGTTACGTCAGATCATTTGTAACTGCAGTGTGAGCAACAATGGCTGTCCCACTTGGGATCTGCACGAAAGAAGAGCAACGTGCAGTGATTCGTTTTTTGTGGTCTGATATTATTAGTGTGTATAGTGCAGATATTTATCGAAGACTTTGTGCACAGTACGGAGAAACTGTTTAGTCACGAAGAAGTGCGTATCAATGGATAGAGGAGTTCAAGGACGGTCGCATGAGTGTCAGCCATGAAGAAGGAGTTGGATGCTCGTCCATGTCTACAACTGATGACAACATTGAGCGTTCACATACATGATTCTGTTGAATAGGCGAGTGACAGTAGATGATGTGGCAAATCATTCGCTAATCAGTCACGGCTCTGCCAGTGTAATAATCCACAATAGACTTGGGTTACGAAAAAAGACCTAAGAGAAGAGAATGAAGATTCACTTCGGATGAAGAGGTGAAGACAGAGGTGCATTTGTGGCTCAGCCTAAAACAGTTTTTAATTAAGGAATACGAAAGTTTGTTGACAAATGGACAAAGCGGATTGAAAAGCAGGGAGATGATGTCGAAAAATGATTTATCTGACTATCATATCTGTATATATGAATGTGACTCGAGTCTGATTTAAAAAGATCAGATTTCTGTTTCCACAGAGCTCTCACAATATTAGATTTGTGTCACATTAAAGCAAAAAAATCAGAGTGCTGTGAATGTAGCTTTACCACTCTATATAAGGTAGTGTTGGGGGGGCACAAAAATGTTCACTTCTGTACTAGTTCCAGCTTTACTAGGAATTTTTCAAAAAATAAAATGCAAAGCTAACTGACTATTCACGATCATCAGGGTCGACTGAGCTGTAAGGGACACTGAATGCTTAAAGGGCAGAAGCTGCTTCATGGTAATCCACTTGTATACCAATTACCAAATAATGGCTTACCGTATACACTCGCATATAAGTCAGGTCTTGAAACCGGAAAAATCGATCATAAAATCAGACCCCGACTTGTACACCCGTTTGTTTTTTTTTTTTTACATCTTGCCTCCTCCAGTCTCACATCAGTTTCTCAGACACATCGAATTTTGTTGCAGCAGCGCACTTACCAATTTCTTTCGCCAATTCAACAACTTTTAATTCAAAATCAGCTTCATATTTCCTTCTGATCGAACGCTATATTATAGATAAGGGATGCTCTTACGATAAAAGTGTATACACAAAACACAAAATAGTGCAAACGTCGCTTTGGAAAAGTTCAGGTATTACCGTGTGGTCATGTAGGCACAACTCATAGAAATAAAGGCAGAGTGCTCCAGGTTAATTTCTCAGGTAGGCATTAGCATATCATAATCTCTTGGACCAATAGTGCGATTTTCCACATTCGACTTATACAACCGACATTGTAAAATACCAGAAGTTATACAGTAAAATCAAGCCCCGACTTATACACGGGAGAATTTAAATGCATGTATACAGTATGTGAATTTCCCCTTGGGATTAATAAAGTATCTATCTATCTATCTATCTAAACAGAGCTGAAGTTCTAAATTTCCTAAAAGTTTCACCCCATGAGCCCCTGGACTTGTACACAAAGATCAGTCTGATAGCACAGCGCTAGTCCGTTAATACAGTGCATAAATAACTCATCTGTGCAATAACGGCAGCGACTAATCTTGCTATTCTCATTGTCTATTCTTGCACATAATCAGGTCAGGTGATGCAATTTTGTTCTGCTATGCACTGCTGTGTGCGGTTTCGAATGACAAATAATGGTAAACTTCAACCTTGATTAAGTCCAGCCAAGGAGACCCAGAAAGGCCAGAATATCTCACTCATTCTGAATGGATTTCCATGTTATGGTAATACAGAGCATCTAAAATAAACAGTCAATGCAGGTCTTATCTCCCCATCCATCTACTTTTGGAATCCATTTTATCCCATACAGAGTCCCAAAGGTGCGTAAACTGGATGAAAGAGGTGTAAGGCAGGAGCCAATTCTGAAAGACATGCCAGGATAATGTGGGGCAACGGATGTAGCATGTAAGTGTTATTACTGTTGACACAGGAAGTTTTCAAAAACAGTGTCTTTTTGATTCGAAATTAGACTCATTTGTGAGAACCGCTATCTCACAGGCAGTCCGCTCACTGCAGCTGTGGTGCCTCGCACTTGCAAAGTCCTCCAGACCTCACTTTGATATGTCACTCAATCTAACAATAGTGACCGAGAAAGCAGATTTTTAAACTCAAGTATGATGCAAGTTAAAAGGGCGTTGTGCCCTCCGCCAGATAGATGAAGCAGGAGGCACATTAATGGCACAATTTACTGTGCTGATTCTTGATCCACTGATAGGAGATTAGCTGCTTATCAAGCCAGAAGGAGGAACATTAGAGACAACTAAGCACCAGTTGACGCAATTTACGAGCTTCATGTTTATCCTTGTTTTATTCTTTTGTATACATACTGCTCAAAAAAATTAAAGGAACACACATCAGATCTCAATGGGGAAAAACAAAATCCAGCTGGCTGTCTCTACTGATATGGTAACAAGTTAGGAACGAAAGGACGCCACATCATTTGATGGAAATGAAAATGATCAACCTACAGAGGGCTGAATTCAGAGACACCTTGGAAATCAAAGGGAAAAAGTGATGTGGCAGGCAGGCAGGCGAGTCCATTTGGCCGAAATTTCATTGCAGGAACTCTAAATCGCACTTAGTAGTTTGTATGAACACCACAAAAAACGCTGTGCTTGTATGCATGCCTGACAACGTCCTAATGAGAAGACAGATGATGTCCTGGGGGATCTCCTCCCAGATCTGGACAAGGGCATCACTGAGCTCCTGGACTGTCTGAGGGGTCGGATGGACCAAAACATAATGTTCCACCCACAGGTGTTCTACTGGATTGAGGTCAGGCGAGTGAGCGTGGGGGCCAGTCAATGGTATCAATTCCCTTATCCTCTCACCACATGATGTCGGGAATTGTCATGCACCAGGAGGAACCCAGAAGCCACTGCACCAGCATAGGGTCTGACAATGGGTCCAAGGATTTGATCCCGATACTTAATGGCAGTCAAGGTGCCACTGTCTAGCCTGTAGAGGTTTGTGCGTCCCTCCATGGATATGCCTCCCCAGACCTTTACTGACCCACCACCAATGCTGAACGAGGTCACAGGCAGCATAACGTGCTTCACATCTTCTCCAGACCCTTTCACGTCTGTCACATGTGCTCAGGGTGAAGCTGCTCTCATCTGTGAAAAGCACAGGGCACCAATTCTGGGATTCTACGGCAAATGCCATTCGAGCTCCATGGTGCCGGGCAGGCAGTGAGGACAGGGCCCACTAGAGGACGTCAGGCCCTCAGGCCAACCTCATGAAGTCTGTTTCTGAGTTTGGTCAGAGACATTCACACTAGTGGCCTGCCTGCCTGCTGGAGGTGATTTTGTAGGGTCTGGCAGTTCTCATCCTGTTCCTCTTTGCCCAAAGGAGCAGATAGCAGTGAGGCCTGCTGATGGGTTAAGGACCTTCTACGAGGGGCCCTGTCCAGCTCTCCTAGAGTAACTGCCTCTCTGTTTCCTGGAATCTCCTCCATGCCCTTCAGACTGTGCTTGGAGACGCAGCAAACCTGTGGGAGGGAAAAATGTCAGTGGCCTCCCTCCACCTGTTAAACCATTCAATCCTGTTTTGGGGGTCGTCTCATAGTTGCCCCTCTGGTGCACCAAAGCAGTTGAAACTGTTGAACAAGCCCCTCTGCTACTTAACTAACCAGGTCAATACCCAGTCAATAGTGTCATTGACTTGATGCTATACTCTCATTAAAAAGTACTCCTTTAATTTTTTTGAGCAGTTTATATATTGTCACACACGTACGCATGGGAGGCAGCTAAAGGGCTTGAGTAAGGGCAGATCCGAGACATACCAGGATGTGGCACAGTGTCTCTTTTTCTCCCTTGCCTGCAGACCATTCACGAGAGATTCCACCTGGTCCTCTTGACGTCACTTCCGGGACAGAGCCAATGGAAGAAGACCTTGCCGGCTTTGGCCCCTGTGATGTCACGTCCGGGCTCGCACCAATGACAGAAGATCTAGAGGAGCCCGACCCCTTTGACTTCACTTCCTGTCTTCCCCTTTAAAAGCCTCCACCTTATCCCTATTCCCTCAGTTCTGTTTTGGAATTGGTTTTGTGCACAGCAGTGCTATATTCATTTCATTGACTTTGCAGCCAGGAACTTTTATACAGGTGGCTTCCCCTCAACCTTTTTCATATGTCTCGTTATTGTGTTATACATGATATATATATATATATATATATATATATATATATATATATATGTATATGTATATGTATATGTATATGTATATGTATATATATATGTGTGTATATATGTATATATATACAGTATACACATATATATATGCACACACACACACATATATATATATATATATATAGTCTCGCTTATCCTACCTTCGCTTATCCGACATTCCGTATTATCCAACGTCCCACAGCAAAAAAAAACACATTAATCGGCAACAAGAACTACAAGTTGCGAGCGTGACCGTAGTCTATCTTTTGTGGCTCTCGACTCAGCTAATTACAGTGGAACCTCGGTTTGCGAGCATAATTCATTCTGGAAATGTGCTCGCAGTCCAAAGCACTCTTACAGTATATCCATGCGAATTTCCCCATAAGAAACAATGGAAACTCAGAGGATTCGTTCAACAACCCAAAACTATTCATATAAAAATGATTAATACAAAATATAAAGTAAAAAATACATAAAACAAATTAACCTGCACTTTACCTTTGAAAAGAATTATGGCTGGTGTGAGTTTCAAAACTCTTGTGGGATTACACCCAACGGGACGATACATGGAAGAGTGTCCCAAAGCAATCGCAGTCTCCCAGCGCTGTAGCAGTTCACCGGAAAAGCGAATCCGAAAAGATAACGGACATGCTATAAGCGCCTGCCGTCGATGGGTGATACAAGGAACAAGGAACATTATAAATGCGCAGAGCACAGTATTACTTGGCCACGACCCTGCCTGACTGCTGTGTCTGTGTATAGGAGAGTGGCAGATCCCGCTACAATAAATAACCGTGCTGTTGCTATTTCAAGCTGAATAAAGCTGATGTTGCTAAAGTACTGAGACTCAGCTTCGTGTTTTCGGGTGCAAGACGGGGACTCGCACGTCACAGCACGCACATTACAGCACAAACACACACGCAGTCACAATGCTGTAGTAAACAGTATACGCTCGTACGGATGTTGACTATATGAGTGACGGAGTTAAGGCTCTAGAAACTGCAATTAAATACATTGAGTAACAAGAAGAAGCTACAGGAATCAACATAATGATGCTGCAAAGATGACGAGACTTGGTAGCGATGAAACGGCACTCGTCAGGAAAGCAGACTACAATCAAAAATTTCTTTTAATCATCACAGGACTGAACGTTTTAAGTACAGTACATACTGTATTTAACTTCAGACAATTCTGTAACTGTAAGTTCATTTTTTCTGTTTTGTAGTAAAACATGATTATTAGGTTCGTAATGTGTAAAATTAAAACATAGTTTGACGTTTAATAGGCTTCTTCTTAACACCTCCTATTAATCCGACATTTTCGCTTATCCAACGTTCTGCCGGCCCGTTTATGTCGGATAAGCAAGACTCTACTATATATATACTGTGTATATATATATATATATATATATATATATATATATATATATATATATATATATATATATATATATATATATATATATATATTAGAATATTAGAACAATCAGATGAGGACAGGCCATTCAGCCCAACAAGGCTCACTAGTTCTATCCACTTAATTCTTCTAAAAACATATCAAGTCAAGTTTTGAAAGTCCATAACGTCTGACTGTCTACCACATGACTTGGTCGCTTATTCCAAGTGTCTATCATTCTTTGTGTGAAGAAAAACTTCCTAATGTTTGTGTGAATTTTCCCCTTAACAAGTTTCCAACTGTGTCCCCGTGTTCTTCTCCTCTTATTCTTCTGTTATTTAAACTGTAAAGGCTCAGCTTTATATATCTATACTAGCTATCCCCCATGGCTTCACCCATGTATTAGTGAAACAGGACAGTGAGGATGGCCCTGCCCAGCTCCCCACTCCTGTCGTCACTCTTCCCCCTCCCCTCAGCTCACAGCCTCTGTCTCGGATTAGCGTGAATATATCGCTCCAGCAAGCGAACTATGATTCTTAACGTGGTGAGAGAAGTCGCAAAATCAACTGGAATGTTCAAGCAAATTATAGAAAAAAACTCGATCTAAACCCGTTAAGTAGTTGTCTCGTTCGCTAACTTTGTTCGCCGGGACGCTCCTTCGGTATATGTTCAGGAGGAGCAGCCATGGACTTTGCAATACCTCCCCCTGAACGCTAGATGGCAGCCCCCCCTGGGTTGGAGCGGTGCCTCTGTTTCCCGCAGGGCTCCGTGGAAATTGGAGTTGGGTGCAGCCCTATTGGGTCCCGCAGGCAATGCCAGGGGATGCTGCAGCCGAGACTCCTGAGCCCTTATGGGCAGTGTTTTCACCACACCCGGAAGTGCAGCAGGAACTCGTCCATGAGGCACCTGGAGCACTTCTGGGTGGACTATAAAAGGGGTTAGCAGCCACCATTCGAGGAGCCTGAATCGGGAGGAGGAGGACTACGCTTGCTGGGAGGAGTGGTGGTGCAAATACTGTGTGTGTTTTATTGTGGTCTGCTTTGGGACTGTGTTGGCCACGGGGAAGACGTGCCCCACAGGTGAAGAAAAATAAAAGTTTATTTGGCTTTTATTTCTGATTCCGGTGTGAGTCTGTGTCGGGTCAGGAGCCAATATAGCGCCTTTTGTTACTATATATATATATATATATATATACATATACAGTGGTGTGAAAAACTATTTGCCCCCTTCCTGATTTTTTATTCTTTTGTATGTTTGTCACACAAAATGTTTCTGATCATCAAACACATTTAACCATTAGTCAAATATAACACAAGTAAACACAAAATGCAGTTTTTAAATGATGGTTTTTATTATTTAGGAGAAAAAAATCCAAACCTACATGGCCCTGTGTGAAAAAGTAATTGCCCCCATGTTAAAAAATAACCTAACTGTGGTGTATCACACATGAGTTCAATTTCCGTATGGTGGTGGTAGTGTGATGGTCTGGGGTTGTTTTGCTGCTTCAGGACCTGGAAGGCTTGCTGTGATAGATGGAACCATGAATTCTACTGTCTAACAAAAAATCCTGAAGGAGAATGTCCGGCCATCTGTTCGTCAACTCAAGCTGAAGCGATCTTGGGTGCTGCAACAGGACAATGACCCAAAACACACCAGCAAATCCACCTCTGAATGGCTGAAGAAAAACAAAATGAAGACTTTGGAGTGGCCTAGTCAAAGTCCTGACCTGAATCCAATTGAGATGACCTTAAAAAGGCGCTTCATGCTAGAAAACCCTCAAATAAAGCTGAATTACAACAATTCTGCAAAGATGAGTGGGCCAAAATTCCTCCAGAGCGCTGTAAAAGACTCACTGCAAGTTATCGCAAATGCTTGATTGCAGTTATTGCTGCTAAGGGTGGCCCAACCAGTTATTAGGTTCAGGGGGCAATTACTTTTTCACACAGGGCCATGTAGGTGTGGATTTTTTTTTCTCCCTAAATAATAAAAACCATCATTTAAAAACTGCATTTTGTGTTTACTTGTGTTATATTTGACTAATGGTTAAATGTGTTTGATGATCAGAAACATTTTGTGTGACAAACATGCAAAAGAATAAGAAATCAGAAAGGGGGCAAATAGTTTTTCACACCACTGTACATATACATACATACATACACACACACATACATGTCAATTTGAAAATTATGCAGTAACCACAGCAGATAGAAGCTGATGCAATACAACATATTTGCAATGGCTTATGGGTAGTTAGAACATGCACAGTGCAGTACTATGATGCTAGTTTAGTTGAAGCCAAGGTGAAATGAACACAGACCCTCCATTGCAGGACTGCCCCATTGTCGAACAACGAGCAATAATGAGGAGGGAGTGAAACCTGCTGAAAGGCACCATGTTCACATAAACAACAAACTGGACTGAACAACACTGTGGCGCTGGACAAGAAGGAACCGAGAAGACTCAGGACTCTTGATGCATGCAGCAACCTGATGGAAATATTCTACCAGTCCATAGTAGCCATTGTGTTGTTCTACACAGTGGTCTTCTATGGAAACAACTTCGACACAAGTCTCTTGATATCGCATACTTCATTATGCAGTAAGACCCATGAAATCGTTAATATTCAGAAGTAATTTCACCAGCATATCAAATGTCACTCTGCACAGAGATGAATAACCACTTTCTTGATGCTTTATAGCCATAAGTAAGAGTTAAAGAATCCTTTGTTAATGTCTTGTTGCAGGAGAGTAAATGAGTAATAAGATGCATTTTGCACCAGTTTGTTCAAATTATTTGGCACATAACAATTCAAAAGCAACATTAATACTATACAGCCAAAAGAATGAGGACAACTTATTGAGCTCAGGTGTTTCACTGTTAGAAGGGGCACCAAACCAAACTGCCGAGCCATCTCCACTGCCAAGTCGTACTGAAGATCTCAGTGACTTTAAATTTGGCACCGTCATAGGATGCCACCTTCACCACAAGTCGCTACTTCTGATCTTCTCTAGCTGAGTGCTATTATCGGGAAGTGGAAGTGTCGCGGAGTAACAACAGCTCAGCCACGAAGTGGTAAACCATGCAAACATTTGACAAATTATTCACTTTGGTTTTAAAAATAAACTGCTAGAACACTTAGGTCACCTCCGTCTGAACTGCTCAATGTGTTGAAGGAGATCTTGAAGACTGCTGATTTGTGAATTCGTCTAACCGATAATGGCTCCGATAGGTTTTTGTAACTAATGGAAGAGTAACTAGTCGTGCGTCGTTCTGTTTTTGGTGGGCAGCTCTACACTTGTGATGACCAATTTTGTCACCTTGTCCTGTCCCCAAACATTTTTAGCTTGACCTCTTTTGGAAGTATCTACTTAGAAAATAAATGTCACTGTAAAAATACTTCATGGAGAAATGTGTGTATGTACTCAAAATCCAAGGAATGGTAATGGATTTCAAGGGGACTAAATGATTTTGCAAGGCACTACATGACTTGTACAGGCCGTATGACAATACACAATGAATAAGTCTTGGGATTTTCTTTACTCTGTCATCTAACTTGTTTCAGTTTTCTCCTGTGTGGGTTCATCGGGCACAATCTGGTTTAATAAAACACTTAAGAGAAAGAGGTGACAGACTGAAAATGATCTGTTTCAGGATTCAAATCATTAGGATAATATACTTGGAAAGGAAAAAGTCTATGATATAAGAACCTAATGTTGCAGACTAACAAGCCCTAAAACTAAATAAGGTCTGAGATTGGCAAGGATTGGTTTCTAATTAAGCAAATGGGATGGAATGAAAACCAGCAGCCACTGTGTTTGCCCACCCCTGCTATAGAAGTTCACCAGCTGCCTTAGCACCGTTGCTTTCCTTGTGGTCTGTTTATATCTGCTTGAGTTTTCTCTGCTAACCCCGAGTTTCTCCCAATGTTCAAATCTGTAGTGTGTCAGCCAACAGACTAGCCATACTATGAGCAGAATCGTGTGCTCTTCACAGTGCCGACCACAGCACGACCGTGCCTCCGTGAAATCAAAGAAGAAAGAACGTAATGAGAGATCCACAAGCTTTGTAACCAGTCTGTAATACAAATGACCAGCATCACATACCCGGGGGGAAGACGGTCCCATCCAGTGTTGGCCATTACAGCTCTAGGGGATGTTGCAATGGCCTCGCAAAGCATTATGGGACTCTGAAAAAAATAATTCTCCTTAAACGGTCGAATTATCTTTATATATAAAACGCTACTGTGGTTGTTTGTTTGTCTGTCCAGGATTTTAAATCACCTGTAGCTCGCAAATCACTTGACCTACTTGACCTGAAATATAGTACACATATACTACGTGACGTCTACTATCCGCTTATGGGGTGATGATTGACCTCCAGGGTTATTCCTCTTTATATTTTTATTTTATTGTAGCAACTCTTAGCAGCAGGGCGACCATGCAGCACATGCGTATGGGCGTCGTTCTCATCCCTACCACCATCACAGTCACTTCCCCTAACTCTTCATATCTTAAGTCATTCTTGAGGCAAATTGAAGACTTAAGTGCCAGCTTAAGTGAAAAATTAAAGAAAATGTACTAAGTAATTGCAACACAAACACTGACTTAATCAGTTTTAACGTGAAAACATGCCGACGACAGAAGAAGAGAAGCAGCGGGCCGTTAGGGTGGAGAAAAGAAGAGCTGCACAGCAAGCACATCAACCTCTGAGCAAATGAATGATAAACGTACAGAGAAAGAGGATGGAAACTGGGAACGCTCAAGTCAAGTGGATTCACTGCAGGTTATCATGCAGTGCGCCGTTACTGGTCAGTAAATAATTTGATGAATAAAGGCGAACACAAAAAATTCACTGCTAATAACACTTTGGTGAAATTCGCTCATCGACACTAGTCTTTATGTGTACTCATTATGTCATTAATAATTTGTAAGAAGACAACCGAGGACCTGTAAATCAGTAAATAATTCAACGAACAAAGGCGAACGCAGCAAATTTGCTGCTAATAATGTTTTGGCGAAATTCGCTGATCGCCACTAGTCTTTCTGTGTACTCATTATGTAATTAATAATTTGTAAGAAGACAACCGAGGACCTGTAAATCAGTAAATAATCCATCCATCCATCCATTTTCTAACCCGCTGAATCCAAATACAGGGTCACGGGGGTCTGCCGGAGCCAATCCCAGCCAACACAGGGCACAAGGCAGGAACCAATCCTGGGCAGGGTGCCAACCCACCGCAGGACACACACAAACACACCAAGCACACACTAGGGCCAATTTAGAATCGCCAATCCACCTAACCTGCATGTCTTTGGATTGTGGGAGGAAACCGGAGTACCCGGAGGAAACCCACTCAGACACGGGGAGAACATGCAAACTCCACGCAGGGAGGACCCGGGAAGTGAACCCGGGTCTCCTAACTGCGAGGCAGCAGCGCTACCACTGCGCCACTGTGCCGCCCTCAGTAAATAATTCAACGAACAAAGGCGAACGCAGCAAATTTGCTGCTAATAACGTTTTGGCGAAATTCGCTGATCGCCACTAGTCTTTCTGTGTACTCATTATGTAATTAATAATTTGTAAGAAGATAACCAAGGACCTGTAAATCAGTAAATAATTCAATGAATAAAGGTGAATGCAGAAAATTCACTGCTAATAACGCTTTGGTGAAATTCGCTGATCGCCACTAGTCTTTATGTGTACTCATTATGTCATTAATAATTTGTAAGAAGACAACCGAGGACCTGTAAATCAGTAAATAATCCATCCATCCATCCATTTTCTAACCCGCTGAATCCAAATACAGGGTCACGGGGGTCTGCCGGAGCCAATCCCAGCCAACACAGGGCACAAGGCAGGAACCAATCCTGGGCAGGGTGCCAACCCACCGCAGGACACACACAAACACACCCACACACCAAGCACACACTAGGGCCAATTTAGAATCGCCAATCCACCTAACCTGCATGTCTTTGGATTGTGGGAGGAAACCGGAGTACCCGGAGGAAACCCACTCAGACACGGGGAGAACATGCAAACTCCACGCAGGGAGGACCCGGGAAGTGAACCCGGGTCTCCTAACTGCGAGGCAGCAGCGCTACCACTGCGCCACTGTGCCGCCCTCAGTAAATAATTCAACGAACAAAGGCGAACGCAGCAAATTTGCTGCTAATAACGTTTTGGCGAAATTCGCTGATCGCCACTAGTCTTTAGGTGTACTCATTATGTCATTAATAATTTGTAAGAAGACAGCCGAGGACCTGTAAGGCGTGTGTTTCTCAGACTCCCCACTCTGAAGTTCTTCTCATCTTATGCAGTTTCCCATCAGCGCCTTTCCCTTCTACAGTATACTGGGATAGTTTGCCTTCTTCTCACAAGACAACAATGGACACCTTTGTGTGAAATCTTCAGTTTCTTAGCAATCTGTCGCATGGAATAACCTTCACACTGCAAAACAACAACAGACTGACGTGTTTCGTGAAAACGCCATTCCATTTTGGGAATTTTCAAATCCAGATCTGAGAGTTGGGTTATGCTGATCATTATGATTTTGTCAATTTGACTATAGATTGATTATATTGAATGACCTCTAACCTTGTTAACTGTTAGCTTTGGCCTTTAGCACTCTTTTAATAAAAGCCTCTTGATCTGTGATCCAGTCCCGCTGCTACTTCAGCACGAAGACAATTAATGATAACTAGCAAAATGCCCGTGCTTCGCAGCGGAGAAGAAGTGTGTTAAAGAAGTTATGAAAAAGAAAAGGAAACATTTTAAAAATAACGTAACATTTGATTTCTATTCGTTTGCATAAGCACAGTCCTTCACCAGCAATTATGTAATGTTGGCTCAGACCCGGCACTTAAATGTTTCTCTCGCACTTTTGCTGAGTTTGTGCCAAACACTAGTCTACCCCTGACCATCTCATTTTCGTTTGCATAAGCACAGTCCTTCACCAGCAATTTTAACTTAGTTACAAAGTGATGAAAAGTCTCGTTTATACCTCATGTCTTTTCATTAAACTTGTATCTCGCGAATATCGTATTTGTCGTAGGCATGAGAAACGCCAGCGGTAGCGTATCTATAAACTTAATTTAAACTTACGGTTTACACCGTGCTTTGTTTCCGCAGTAGCTGCACTTATGAATATGCTTGTATGCGCCACTTGCTTCATATTCTTTTGCTGCCTTCTCAATTGTGTAATGCGTTTTTTGTTCAGCGCTCTTTGGAGCTCTTGCTCGTTGTCTGCGTACTGCGTTCACAGACAGTTCACGTGAGCCGCTCTCTTGTGTGATCTTGCGATGTCCACGGCTTTATTTAATGTTAGCTAAGACCCGGCACTTAAGAGTTTCTCTCGCACTTTCGCGAGTTTGTGCCAAACACCACCATGACCATCTCATCCTCATTTGCATAAGCACAGTCCTTCACCCGCGAATATTTACCTTATATGGGCAGGCACTCAATTATGTGGGAGGCGTGATGATGCAGGACACAACTCCGCCTCACATGGCGACTGAGCTGCAGGCTATGGCTGTATATATGGTCGAAAGTAGGTTCCAGTTATAACCGTTACGCGTAGAATTTCAAAATGAAACCTGCCTAACTTTTGTAAGTAAGCTGTAAGGAATGAGCCTGCCAAATTATAGCCTTCTACCTACACGGGAAGTTGGAGAATCAGAGATGAGTCAGTGAGTGAGTGAGTGAGTGAGTGAGTGAGTCAGTCAGTCAGTCAGTCAGTCAGTCAGTCAGTCAGTCAGTCAGTCAGGGCTTTGCCTTTTATTAGTATAGACAACAGCTATTTTCTTTCTTGTATAGCCCAAAATCACACAAGGAGTGCTGCAATGGGCTTTAACAGGCCCTGGTTTTTAACAGCCTCCCTCCAGCCTTGACTCCCTAAGAAGACAAGAAAAAAAACAAAGAACCAGCATAATCTAATGTAATAGAATGCTGACTCCAAAGGTTCTGTTTATCAGTAATTAGCAAGGACATGAGAACTGAAACTAATCACAGGTACTTCTGTACTTGACAAAGTGAATTTAAGAAGTGCTACCAGCATCTGTAAGTCAGACATCTCCTTCCGTGTTCAGGGTGACTCCACGTACTGTATGTGTTAATGAAGGTATTCCTCTCATCCTGAACTGGCTTTGTGATATGACTTTGACAGTTGGCGCTACAAGCACATCCCGTCTCTCTCACTCAACCCGCACAGGATAACTTAAAGAAGAATTTTCTGTCACTTTTATGTGGTGACTGATGGAGGCTGGGATCTGCACACTGAACGACTTGAACAAGCCCTTCCAGGATGGCTAAGCGCCTGTCTCTTTCAGTTCTAGCATGTATTGTATGTTTGAGCCTTTGACGTGGATCACCTGGAATTCTTGCGGGGGCTACGATAGAAAAGCAGGACAATGAGAAATATAAAGCAACGTGGGGAAGATGTTAAAGAGGATAGTGATATGTCGCAAGCGGAGTAAAGCACAAGTTAGAAAAACAGTGCATGGCCATCAAGCACGAGCCTTGTCATTTTCTTCCTCCACAGTCTTGAAAAACCGTCCAGGGACGGTAACTGACCCCCAATCTTCCTGGTCCCGAATGGAGGCTTCATTGATTGCAGAGATGGCCTACAGAGAGAGGGGCTCCAAGTTTAAGGCACAGCCAAATGATTAGGGGCATCTTGGCTACATGGCACTTGCCTTTGTTTATTGTTTTCATGCCACTGAGTTTTGTTTTTGGTCTAGCTAGTAAATATGGAGGGGTGTGTTGGTACCCCAAACTATTCCTGATTTTGTTGACCCTTCTTAACTCGCCAACCACAATGCGTAAATCATGTTGCAGAATGGAAGTTGAAATTAAATAAGATGGAGGTGTTTAGGGAACACTACTTTATGTAGATAACAAATTCCAGGGATTCAGAGGATAGGAGGGCTGGCGTCCCAACTGAGACAGGGCATGATTCATTATCCCCCAGGAGGTCAGTGTAATTAAGGAACAGGGGGAGACACTGTAATCGGGGGCAATGGCTTCCCCTGTATGCTAGATGGCAGCACACCCAGACCAGGATTCCCACATGGGTATCCGCAATGCATAATGGGAATTGTTTTCCTGTGGGGCAGCCAGGTTGAGTTCCGTGAGGTCCACCAGAGGGAGCTGTTGGGATTGGTAATCCCTATCTTATAAGACCTCCAATTGACCCGGGAGTGCTTCTGTCAGGTTATGCCCCGGCACCAGAACTATTCCCAGGTCCAAGATAAAAGGAGCCGCCCTGCCACATCCGGGCGAGCTGGAAGTGGGATTGGAGTCAGGCAACACTGGCCTGGGAGGAGTGGAGGAAAGACGACTGAGTGAAGAAAGTGAGAATTATCTTGTGGGGTGAGAAGTGCTTATTTTGTAAGAGTTTGGCACAATAAAAGCCGTTGTTCTTTGGAGATCTTGTGTCTGTTACCCCCCGAGGAGGCCAGTGTAATTAAGGAACAGGGGGAGACACTGTATTTGGGGGCAATGGCTTCCTCAGTATGCTAGATGGCAGCACTCCCAGACCAGGATTCCCAATGCATAATGGGAGTTGTAGTCCCGCGGGGCAGCCTGGTTGGTTCCGTGAGTTGGGTTCCATACCCCACTCCTTATGGTAAGTTAATAGATAGATAGATAGATAGATAGATAGATAGATAGATAGATAGATAGATAGATAGATAGATAGATAGATAGATAGATAGATAGATAGATAGATAGATAGATAGATAGATAGATAGATAGATAGATAGATAGATAGATAGATAGATAGATAGATAGATAGATAGATAGATATGAAAGGCACTATATGATAGATAGATAGATAGATAGATAGATAGATAGATAGATAGATAGATAGATAGATAGATAGATAGATAGATAGATAGATAGATAGATACTTTATTAATCCCAAGGAATAGATAAAGTGAAGACAATAAGATGGCTAAATGATAAGGGGGGAGGCGGTGTGTTTTGAGGGTAAAATGGCCAGTTAAAGCCTGAACAAGTTAAAGTCTCCTCAGGAAGGGTTAAAGTCCCTTCTTAATCAAGGACGAGAGGGTTAAAGTCCTCTCAGATGGTGTTAAGTCTCCAACACGGTTAAAGTTTGTGGCTGCTTTTACTCCTGGGGCTCACAGATGACACCAGGCTCAGAAGTAATTAAAGAATTTGATAAAGGAGGCTGTGGAAAGAGAAGGTATAAAGGATGATAATTTGAAGGCTGTCAATCCCCCCACCCCACTTCCAGGATATTCCAGATTGGCATAAAATGAGATATGGTGCTAAAGCAGTTAGAAAGGTTTCTCTAATAATAATAGTATGTTAACATGACTAGTGAGGCCCACAGGGGTCACTCCAGCCCCCCAAACACCAGACACAACCACACAGACACAAGATATACAAAGAACAACGGCTTCACAAAATAAGCACTTCTCACCCCACAAGATAATTCTCAATTTCTCCACTCAGTCATCTTTCTTCCACTCCTTCCAGGCGAGTGTTGCCTGACTCCATTCCCGGCTCCGACTCGCCTGGATGTGGCAGGGCAGCTCCTTTTATCTTGGACCCAAAAGTACTTCCAGGACCAGGGCATAGCCCGATGGAAGCACTTTTGGGTCAATCCCATCAGCTCCCTCTGGTGGCCCCCACAGAACCCAACCTGGGACTTCAGTCCCCATTATGCATTGTGGGTATCCGTGTGGGAATCCTGGTCTGGGTGTGCTGCCATCTAGCGTACTGGGGAAGCCACTGCGCCCAAATACAGTTTCTCTCCTTGTTCCTTAATCACACTGGCCTCCTCGGGCGTCATAAATCAAGCCCTGTCTCGGTCGGGATGCCAGCCCATGTTTCTCATCCCTTACACTAGTTAAGGAGAAACTAAGGGAGTCTACCATTAGGAGACAAATGGCTGCTGAAAATGGGGCTTTGCAGCTCTATGTGAATAATAAATGAAAACTTGTCATTTCAGTCATATGATAAACACTAGTAATGCCTTGGCTATACGTTTATATCAATTTAATGGCATCCTGTTCTATCAAGGGCGGTACGGTGGTGCAGTGGTAGCACTGTAGCCTCACAGTTAGGTGACCTGGGTTCGCTTTCCGGGTTCTCCCCGTGTCTGTGTGGGTTTCCTCCCACAGTCCAAAGACATGCAGGTTAGGTGCATTGGCGATCCTAAATTGTCCCTAGTGTGTGCCCTGCGGTAGGCTGGCGCCCTGCCTGGGGTTTGTTTCCTGTCTTGCACCCTGTGTTGGCTGGGATTGGCTCCAGCAGACCCCTGTGACCCTGTAGTTAGGATATAGCGGGATGGATGAATGGATATTCTATCAAAAACAAGAACATTTCTGAGTGACCCAAAACTTTTGACCAGTAGTGTGTGTAACGTACCTCCTTTATTATTTTCATACAATTAATGTAACTAAGCTACTTTTAAAAGTAACGTCCCCCAACACTGTTTTTGACTAACAGTGTCTCATATGCCTGCTTTTGAACGCCTCACGTTCTTAAATAAAACACATTTCTAAGGTGGCTGCAGAACCCAGAGAGGCTGCTTAAGTTTCAAACAGGAAATGCGGCCCACTGACAACAAAGCCCTCTAAGGTTAGCTCTAAGGTTAGGAGCTCGCATTGCCAGAGCGCATTGGCACACCCACCACACGACAAACCAACTCAGGATCCCAGATTAGAACCCGAGTGCAGCCATGCACGGGTGACACCTCAGCACCACACCAGTTCAGATGAAGTGGAACAAGTGGGAGGTTTAACATGGTGGCTGGGGTGCCAATTCTGCCACCAACCCCCAAGGCCTCTTAAAAGGGCCGTATTTCAAGTGGCTGACAGGCATTTGTGTAAATCCTCTGATTTTGTGCTTTCAAGTTCAGTACCATGGATACCTCCAGGAACG
The DNA here is from genome assembly GCF_016835505.1 of Polypterus senegalus. NCBI lineage: Eukaryota > Metazoa > Chordata > Cladistia > Polypteriformes > Polypteridae > Polypterus > Polypterus senegalus. The sequence continues at coordinate 13,402,345 of NC_053166.1, forward strand.
CCAGAAACTGCCAAAGCACCGTGGAAACTTCCAGTTCTCTGTATACTTGGCACTAATGGGAAATGTTTAAAGACCCAAAAGAGCAGAGCAGAACAAACACTACATTATGAACATTAAAACCTGCACTGTATCGATTGCTCTAAAACGTTTCAGACTTGCACAATAATGTTGGAATGTGGTTTGCCCTAGAAAGCATCTATGAATGTTTCATGATGGAAAAATGGTGTCATATAAAATAAAGATGGATTCGGAAACAAAGAACAATGTTCGCTGATAAGTAACCAGAAGCTTTTAGCTGATATCCGTCACTTAACACAAAAAAAACGGACATGTTTGAAAAGCGAGAAGTGTACATCCAAAGAGCCGGTTTCCATTACACCACACAAACATCAACTTATTGACAAAATATATCAATCAGATTGAATGTCCTCCACAGACACATTTTTTCCCTGACTTACTGCTCTGCTCCACAATTTAAAATAACAAACCCATCAATTAGGACGCGATTAAAGTGCACATTACAGACTTTCATTTAAGGGGATTTGCATACATTTCGGTCGCACCATGTATAGAAGTGACAACAGTGTAATTAGCGTAAGTCACCCTCATTTGGGAGTGTGTGACGGTCTAAGATGGCTCCACGATCCCTGGCAGCTGTTGGAGCATTGAAACAATCTGGATGAGGATAGGCCTTTCAGCCCAGCAAAGCTCGCCAGTCTCATTCACTTAATTCTGCCAAAATAAGTCGACCTAAGGAGCCTAAAATCCAGCTGCTTGGTCATTTATTTCAAGTGTCTGTGGCTCTCTGTCTAAAGATAAACTTCCTGATCCATCCATCCATTATCCAACCCGCTATATCCTATAATGTTTGTGCGAAATTTACCCTGAAAAAGTTTCCAACTGTTCTTTTAAAGTCACATTTTAAGTCACCGTCTCAATCCACTGGACTAATTCCCTTCATAACTTTAAACACTTCAGTCAGATCACCTCTTTTTTTAATGATTTTATTAAAATCAAATAACATTCTATACAAATAACTCAAGTTTTGCAAAAGTAGGTTCGATGATTCTGCACTTATGGGGTGTATTGATAAAGGGGTGAGACGGAGGACAGGAGTCATGGGGAGAACTTTGTTTCTATGTGCAAACAGAATCGTTAATGTTTGTGTGAAATTTATCCTTAACGAGTTTCCAACTGTGTTCCCGTGTTCTTGATGAACTCATTTTAAGTCACCGTCTCGATCCACTGCACTAATTCTCTTCCTAATTTTAGACACTTCAGTCAGGTCTCCTCCTCATCTCTGTAAAGGCTCAGCTCTTTTAATCTTTCCTCATAACTCATCCCCTGTAGCCCCTGAATCAGCCTGGTTGCTCTTCTCTGGACCTTCTCTTGTGCTGCTATGTCCTTTTTGTAGCCTGGTGACCAAACCATTAGCTGAACATACGGAAAATGAAATTGGATTGACAGCATGGATGTCAAAATGATCTGACTTATTTTGTGGTTGTTGTGGAGTCGTCTATGGCAGGATAACGCTCTACCCTCTTATCGAGTGTGCAGTTACTCAAGATAAGATTCTTACGGTGATAAATGATGTTAAGGGAGGAATTTGTATCTTTTCTTGCCAACTACAATTCACATTCATGTCTAAAGTGGGAATAATAACCTGTTTTAACACAAAAGACAGTGCAATTCTCATTTCATTTGATATCTGACTTGTCACATCATTGACGTTATGTCTGCTTACTGTGCTCGGGCACATTTAGCAATCACACTGTCCCTGAATGCTACTGAACCATACCCGGGCACCCTTCTTTCTTCCAAGTAGGCCAGGGCACGGTATGGTCAGGCCAGCTCGGAGCGATCACACTAGTCAAACAAACTAGACTTTGGGTAACACATGCAGACAAACGTGCTCAGTCTGAGTAAACCCTTAGATGTAGGGACCCTCAGGTTGGGAGCGATGTGGGTGGCATGGCTGCCACAAGTAAGCCACGATCTGCCAAAAGCCTGCACCTTGTGGAGTTGATGGTAAGAATCTTAAAATGAAAATGAACCACAATATGAATATAACAGCAGGTCATGTCACCTGAAGAAATTCTCAGATGGTTCCGCACAGAGGAGGAGGAGGAGAGGAGTCAGGGGGAGAACTTTGTTTCTTGGTGTAAACAGAATCACTCATCTTTGTCCAAAATTTTACAAGTTTCCAACCGTGTCCCTGTGTTCTTGATGAACTCATTTTAAGTCAACATCTCCACCCACTGTACTAATTCCCTTCATAATTTTAGACACTTCAGCCAGGTCTCCATCTTCTTTTCCTTAAACTGTAAAGGCTCAGCTCTTTTATTCTTTCCTCATAACTCATCCTCTGTAGCCCTGAATCAGCCTGGTTGCTCTTCTCTGGACCTTCTCTTGTGCTGCTATGTCCTTTTTGTAGTCTGGTGACCAAACCATTAGCTCAACATAAGGAAAACAAAATTGGAGTGACAGCATGGATGTCAAAATGATCTGACTTATTTTGTGGTTGTTGTGGAGTCGTCTATGGCAGGATAACGCTCTACCCTCTTATCGAGTGTGCAGTTACTCAAGATAAGATTCTTACAGTGATAAATGATGTTAAGGAAGGAATCTGTAGCTTTTCTTGCCAACTACAATTCACATTCATGTGTAAAGTGGGAATAATAACCTGTTTTAACACAAAAGACAGTGCAATTCTCATTGCATTCAATATCTGACTTGTCACATCATTGACGTTATGTCTGCTTACTGTGCTCGGGCACATTTAGCAATCACACTGTCCCTGAATGCTACTGAACCGTACCTGGGCACCCTTCTTTGTTCCAAGTCGGCCCAGCTCTGAGCGATCACACTCGTCAAGCAAACTAGACTTTGAGGGGTGGGAGGGTTATTACATGCGGACAAACACGCTTAGTGTGAGTACACCCTTAGATGTAGGGACCCTCCGGTTGGGAGCGATGTGGGTGGCATGGCTACCACAAGTAAGCCACGATCTGCCAAAAGCCTGCACCTTGTGGAGTTGATGGTAAGAATCTTAAAATGAAAATGAACCACAATATGAATATAACAGCAGGTCATGTCACTTGAACGAAATTCTCAGATGATTCTGCACTTATGGGGTGTATTGATAAAGGGGTGAGACGGAGGACAGGAGCCATGGGGAGAACTTTGTTTCTTGGTGAAAAGAGAATCGCTAATGTTTGTGCAAAATTTATCTTTAAAATGAGTTCATTGAGAACACAGGGACACAGATGGAAACTTGTTAAAGTCACCATCTCGATCCACTGTACTAATTCCCTTCATAATTTTAAATACTTCAGTCAGGTCTCCTCTTAATCTTCTTCTCCTTAAACTGTAAAGGCTCAGCTCTTTTAATCTTTCCTCATAACTCATCCCCCTGTAGCCCCTCAATCAGCTTAGTCACTCATCTCTGGACCTTTTCTAGTGCTGCTATGTCCTTTTTGTAGTCTGGAGACCAAAACTACACACAAGACTCCAGATGAGGCCTCACCAGTGTGCTATAAAGCTTCGTCAGAACCTCCTGTGACTTGTTCTCCACACATCAAGGCGCTATATAACCTGACATTTTGTTAGCCTTCTTAATGGCTTCTGAACACTGTATGGAAGCTGATAATGTCGAGTCCACCACAACTCCTAAATCCTTCTCATAAGGTGGCCTTTCGACTGCTTAGACCCCCCACTGTGTATTCAAACCTTGTCTAAAATGATAACCCCCATGCTTATGTTTGAAATTTGTTATTTGTAACCTTCTGGGTGTAGCTCTTAGAGGTCCAGGACCACTGGTAAAGAATCAGGAATGCAAAATGGGTGAGCAACATCAGTCTTGGAGGGCCACAGTGGCTCATTGTTGTTGTTTCAACCCATTATCTTAATGAGAAGACAATTATTGCTGATGACTAATCATAATTTTTACATTTGTATAGAGCAATTCTTACTGCTCAAAGTGCTCTTCTACATTGTAACTTCAACCACCACTAATATGTAGCACCCACCCGAACGATGCGATGGCAGCCATTTTTGCACCAGAATGCGCACCACACATTGGCTGTTATGTGGTGAAGTGGTGAGAAGAGATAGCCAATTGATGATTAGGGGACCAGAATGACTAGGCCGTGGTGGGCAACTTAGCCAGGAGATCGGGAAACACCCTACTGTTTTCAAAGGGCGCCCAGGGACCACAGAGAATCAGTTTTACGTCTCATCCGAAGGACGGCGCCACTTTTACAGCATCACTGCAATGGGATCCACATTCAGATCAAAGAGTGAGTGCCTCCTGCTGGCCTCACCAACATCTCCTCCAGCAGCTACCCAAGCTTTTTCCTAGATGGTCTCCCATCCAAGTACTGGTGGGGCCTGAACAGGCTTAGCTGCAGGTAGAAGACCTCTTCTGAAGTACTTGTGGAATGGCTTTCTGCTCAGGCAGCATTTTAATGCTTCATTTCAGTACTTGTACCTTTGGTACTGTGCCTCTCCAGAAAATCCTTGGGTACCGTCGGTTTGACTTTGTGTTGCTCATGGGACTTGACCTGCATTGTGAGGAAGCGTCAGTTATGTTATGTGGCGCGTTTTCCCCACGAGGATCCAGCTCGTAAGATCCTCATTGCTGGGGACCCAAATGGCTGGACCAGGCCAAGGGGTCGCTCACGTACAAGGCCAGATTAAGGTGGGTGCTATTGATGCTGCAGCATTAGGCCCAGATGAAAACAAATGACAATTTTCCGGAAGCTGAACAGTTTTCCTTTGCAATATTAACCTCAAAATAATTCTTTGAATGAAATTTGGAGTCCGACTTTCGGATGCCTTATTATACAGTTACTATTGTTCTTTGCACTGTGACGTAACTATAACGTCGTCGTGTTTATTGTTAACCAAAGATTTCAAGTTAATGCTATCAATTTTACGTTAAACAGTTTACTTAGTAATTTAGCTGCGTTTTTTGCAGTATCTTGGGGATTCTTGCCACTTTATTATTGTTCGGTAAGTGCCACGTAGTAAATTTTTCACCTTGAAAGTTAGTTGTACAATAAAAACCGATGGCTATTTAAATGGTTATCTGTAAAGGTAAAACTAAAAGCCAGCCCGCAGGCCCGGCATGGATGTTTAGAATTTTTAAAATTCCAGCAGACCCCCGTGACCCTGTGTTCGGATTCAGCGGATTGGAAAATGGATGGATGGATGGATTCTGGTCAATTATGAAATTTAAACCGTGGCCAAATTTTTACCCTCAAGAGCCTGAACTGAATCACTTTGACCCAATGTCTCTGCAAATTCATTTTTTCTTACTCTGTTTCATAAGGGAATTGCGCAATTGTGTGTATTTCATTGTTAGGTTTTCTGCATTAAGTGCACTTTTTCAGACAATTGCTATTGAATGTTGATGTTACATAGTTTGATGTAAATCTCGAGTTGTCACGATACTACGTCATTATTATTATTCATGTTCAATAAAGGCTGGCTGGCTGCGTCTCAAGCAACTAAGGCTCCTTGGTTGGTCTGAGTGCGCAGGTACGGTGAGCGTCGAATGCCCAGGCACCAATGCCGAGAAAAAATGCGCCTTTTTTTGCGCTGCAGCATCAGGCCCGATTTCGTCTTAATCCGGCCCTGCCCACGTAACACCCGGCTACGGCAGATAGAGGGTCATTTCCGGAGGGTGGGACTGGACCGCGTGTCTGCCTGGGGGGTTGCCAACCGGGATCCCGAGTTGCTTCATCGTGTAGTGGGTGCGGCAGCGTCCTGTTCCAGTGCATGCTCCCCGACTTGGCATGACTTGATTTCAGACATGTTTCTTAGCTTAACGGGCAGAGTGGTGGCTCTGAGGCTAAGGATCTGCAATGGCAATAGGAAGGTTGCCGGTTCAAATCCCGTAAATGCTAAAAGTGACTCTGCACTTGAGCAAGGCCCTTAACCTGCAGTTGCTCCATCCTGGGTAGGACATTAATGTGCATCCATCCCTGCATGTAGGCCCTCCAACCTGCAGGGAAAATCCTGGTGGTTGGTGGCAGAATTGGCACCCCAGCCACCATGTTAAACCTCCTAGTGGTCCGCTCCATCTGAACTAGTGTGGTGCTGAGGTGTCACCTGTCACATGGCTACACTCAGGTCCTGAGTTGGTTTGTCGTGTGGTGCGCTGTTATCAATGGCTGCTCCTAACCTCTCTCTCTTATTAGCTTCTTCTTCATCATATTTTCTTTATCACAAGGTGTCATTTCCTGCACAAAACATGGCCTGCCAATGAGAGTGTGTCGGGTCTAAAAGGATAAAAACAGAAGGAAACCCCAAAAAGCTCATTGCCTTGCACAACTAGACATTAAGACGAGTTGAGTGGTATATCATACATGGGGGCTTCCTCATACCGATGAGTCAAAAAAAATGAAGTGATTTCAAAGCATTAAGAAGTAATTCTTAGAAACCTTTGACCCCACCTGCAAACTTTTACGATATTCTGCCTTACGGAAGGAAGGGTTAAATTTAGTTAAGTGGTGATGCCATTAAATAATGTCGTTTAAGTACCTGCAAGAGGGTGGTCTTTACTTTAATTTCACTTTTTTTGTTGTTTTTAAAGATAGATTATCGGCAGAACGTATACACCCAATGGCAGGGGGTGATTCACAAACAGGAAGATATGAATTTCCTGTCAAAGTAGGCAGGCAAAAGAATGACATCAAGTCGTCTTGCATGAATAGATTTTGGGAACTCGAGAACAGCCAATAGTCACATAGCATCTTAATTACAGTCTCCATACAGCAAATGTATAATTAGAACAAACAACCCAAACAATTAATTAAAACAACATTTCTATTACACAAGGCATTGTCTCCTGGAAAATCAAAGTCGTATTTCTAGCTCTGAAGGCGAGACGTTAAAGCGTTATGGCCATCACCGTCTAACGTTGGCCGGGTGATGCACCAGCGTGCACTGTCAGACGCCTTCATTGTGGGCTCCTCAACTGCCGTGTTAACGGCACCTTACTTGTCTTTCACAGACCTCAAATCCACTCCAGATTTTCAGTTTGCTTTGTTCACATGGCGCATTTGTTCAACAAGATAAACAAAAATAAAGATTGTCCTCTACAACCAATAGACAATTGGTTGGCGGCTTAAAAAAAAAACAAAAAACGTGGCTTTAACCCCTCAGGGTGAAACTTCTGGTTTCAGTTTCTGTTTCTGATCTAAAATGCACAAACACTTTGACATTTGCAACAAATTTAAATATACAAAGGTAACACTTTGAAAACATGGGCGGCACGGTGGCGCAGTGGGTAGTGCTGCTGCCTCGCAGTAAGGAGGCCCAGGTTCGCTTCCCCGGTCCTCCCTGCGTGGAGTTTGCATGTTCTCCCCTTGTCTGTGTGGGTTTCCTCCTGGTTCTCTGGTTGTCTCCCACAGTCCAAAGACTGTGTGTGTGTGTGTGTGTGTGTGTGTGTGTGTGCGCACCCTGTGGTGGGCTGGTTGATTTCCTGCCTATCACCCTGCGTTGGCTGGGATTGGCTCCAGCAGACCCCCGTGACCCTGTAGTTAGGATATAGCAGGTTGGAGGATGGATGGACTTTGAAAACACATCAGATCTCACTCCTGCGGACTGATATGGTGATGTGTTAGAAATGAAAGGATGGAAGCCACATTGTTTGATGGAAATGAAAATGATGAATCTACAGGGGGCTCAATTCAAAGACACCCCTAAAATCAAAGTGAAAAAATGAAGGCGAGTTCATTTGGCTGAAATCTCATTGCAGCAACTCCAAATTGTACTCAATAATTTGCATGGCCCCCCACGGACAACGTCCTAAAGAGACGACGGATGGTGCCCTTGGGGGTCTCCTCCCAGATCTGGACCAGGGCATCACTGAGCTTGGATGGAACGAAACATAATGTCCCACCCAGAGGTGTTCTATTGGATTAAGTTCAGGCGAGTGAGTGTGGGGGCCAGTCAATGGTATCAATTCCTTCATCCTCTCGCCACATGAGGCCTGGTATTGTCGTGTACCAGGAGAAACCCAGGAGCCACTGCACCAGCATAGGGTCTGATAAGGGGTCCAAGGATTTCATCCCGATACTTTATGGCAGTCAAGGTGCCCACCGTTGTCTAGCTTGTAGAGGTCTGTGTGTCCCTCCATGGATATGCCTTCCCAGACCCTCACTGACCCACCACCAAACCGCTCATGCTGAATGATGTTACAGGCAGCATAATGTTCTCCACGGCTTCTCCAGACCCCTTCACGTCTGTCACATGTTCTCAGGGTGAACCTGCTCTCATCTGTGAAAAACACAGGGTGCCAGTGATGGACCTGCCAATTCTGGTATTCTATGGCAAATGCCAATCGAGCTCCACGGTACCCACTAGAGGACGTCGGGCCCTCAGGCCACCCTCATGAAGTCTGTTTCTGATTGTTTGGTCAGAGACATTCATACCAGTGGCCTGCCTGCCTGCCTGCCTGCTGGAGGTCATTTTGTAGGCTCTGGCAGTATTCATCCTGTTCCTCCTTGACCAAACGAGCAGATACCGGTGGATCCTGCTAATGGGTTAAGGACCTTCTATGAGGGGCACTGTCCAGCTCTCCTAGAGTAACTGCCTGTCTCCTGAAATCTCCTTCATGCCCTTGAGACTGTGCTGGGAGACACAGCAAACCTTCTGGCAATGGCACAATTATTGATGTGCCATCCTGGAGAAGTTGGACTACCTGTGCCAGCACTGTAGAGTCCAGGTATGGCCTCATGCTACCAGTAGTGACACTGACCGTAGCCAAATGCAAAACGAGTGACAAAACAGATGAGGAGGGGAAAATGTCAGTGGCCTCCCTCCACCTGTTAAACCATTCAGTCCTGTTTTGGGGGTCGTCTCGTTGTTGCCCCCTCTAGTGCACCAAAGCAGCTGAAACTGATAAACAAGCCCCTCTTCTACTTAACTGACCAGATCAATAGCCCACAAGTTTCACTGACTTGATGCTATACTCTCATTCAAAAGGGTTCCTTTAATTTTTTTGAGCAGTAATAGATCAGATTGAAAGTCAAAATGTATAAAAAAAATAATTACTTAAATCGACAAACAAGCTGAAATTTTTCATAAGATCTCAGACAGACATTATGAGTTTGTAAGCAATTACTTCATAAGTTGAATTGCTTTACTGATTGTAAGCTATGATTGTAAATGTATAAGTTATTACATCTCTTCACTTGGGGCAATCAACTTTTGTTACCTGTCCTACTGCACTTGCTGAACAAGCAGGCCCAGGCCTAATCTTACTTGATTACGTTTACCTCCTTTGTAAGTCGCTTTGGATAAAAGCGCCAGCCGAGCAAAACAATGTTTTTTTTTTGGTATACTTCATCAATCCCTGAGGGGAAATTGTCTTTTCGCATGACCTTTGGGGTTCAGAGTGCAGGGTCAGCCACTATATGGAACCCCTGGAGTAATTTTCAGGCTAAGGGCCCAACAGAGTAGGATCCCTTATGGCAGTAACGGGATTTCAATCGGCAACCTTCCAGATCCCAGGGCAGATCCTTCACCTCAGATCCACCACTCCACTCTTAATTACTGGGTTACTGGAGGCACGGAGTCGGTTAAAATATACCAACTACGACTAAAGGATACTTGTAGTCTCCTGTACTGGTAAGTGATAAGAACAATATCCAAAAATCTGGAGTGTGCAGTGCATGACCTCTCCTTGATAAAACTGCCATTTTTAAATTGTAACCCACCCATAATATTTTTAACTACAAAAAAGCAGAACATGCAGAACTTTGGTCCTAAAATAAACTCTGCATTCTATTACCTAACATTTTTTGAACTTCCACAACACATCAGGTCATATGCTTTTAATTAAGACCCCAATTAAGGTTCTAGCCCCACCAGTTGGCGAGTAATTGCATGACAGACAGACGTCTGCTCCTCCAATGAAGGTGGTGAATATAGAGCAGCGGTTCAGAAAACATTTAATTTCTGTTTGTACCCCTGACAAAACCCATCTGAAGATGAAGAAGTCAAATTTCTAATGTCTGAACCACATACAGTACTGTGGGAGAACAAACTGAACTCAAAGAAATAAGTGTATAAAATTTAAATGTACATTCATATAAAAAAGTTTGGGAACCCCTCTCAGCCTCATACTCTCCTTTCAACACAAAAGATAACAGTGGTGTGTCTTTCACTTCCTAAGAACATCTGAGTCCTGCGGTGTTTTCCTAACAAAGATTTTTAGTGAAGTCGTATTTAGTTGTATGAAATTAACTCAAATGTGAAAAACTGGCTGTGCACAAATGTGGATCCCCTTGTCATTGTGCTGATTTGAATGCCTGTCACTGCTCAGTGCTGATTACTTGGTTGGATGAGCTTGTTAAGCCTTGAACTTCATAGACAGGAGTGTCCAATCATGAGTGGTCAAAGGTATTTAAGGTGGTCAATTGCAAGTTGTGCTTCCTTCCCTTTGACTCTCCTCTGAAGAGTGACAGACAGCATGGGATCCTCAAAGCAACTCTCAAAAGATCTGAAAACAAAGATTGTTGAGTCTCCTGGTTTAGGGGAAGGCTACAAAAAGCCATCTCAGAGGTTTAAACTGTCAGTTTCAACTGTAAGGAATGGAATCAGGAAATGGAAGGCCACAGGCACAGTTGCTGTTAAACCAAACAGCAGGTCTGGCAGGCCAAGAAAAATACAGGAGCGGCATATGAGCAGGATTGTGAGAATGGATACAGACAACCACAGATCACCTCCAAAGACCTGCAAGAACATCTCGCTGCAGATGGTGTATCTGTACATCGTTCTACAATTCAGCACAATTTGCACAAAGAACATCTGTATGGCAGGGTGATGAGGAAGAAGCCCTTTCTGCACTCATGCCACAAACAGAGTCGTTTGTTGTATCAAATGCTCATTTAGACAAACCAGAGTCATTTTGGAACAAAGTACTTTGGACTGATGAGACAAAATGGAGTTATTTGGTCAGAACAAAAAGCGATTTGCATGGCGGAAGAAGAACACTGCAATCCAAGAAAAACACCTGCTACCTACTGTCAAATTTGGTGGAGGGTCCATCAGGCTGTGGGGCTGTGTGGCCAGTTCAGGGACTGGGGCCCTTGTTAAAGTCGACGGTCACATGAATTCAACCCAATATCAACAAATTCTTCAGGATAATGTTCAAGCATCAGTCACAAAGTTGAAGTTACGCAGGGGTTGGATATTCCAACAAGACAATGACCCAAAACACAGTTCGAAATCTACAAAGGCATTCATGCAGAGGAGAAGTACAATGTTCTGGAATGGCCGTCACAGTCCCCTGACTTGAATATCATCGACAATCTATGGGATAATTTGAAGCAGGCTGTCCATCAAATTGAACTGAACTGGAGAGATTTTGTATGACGAATGGTCAGAAATACCTCCATCCAGAATCCAGACACTCATCACAGGCTATAGGAGGACAGCGTCTAGAGGCTGTTAGATTTGCAAAAGGAGGCTCAACTAAGTATTGATGTCATATCTCTGTTGGGGTGCCCATATTTATGCACCTGTCTAATTTTGTTATGATGCATATTGCATATTTTCTGTTAATCCAATAAACTTAATGTCACTGCTGAAATCCTACTGTGTCCATAAGGCATGTCAGATATTAAAAGAAAGTTGCTACTTTGAAAGCTCAGCCAATGAGAAACACAAATCCAAAGAATAAAGAGGGGTTCCCAAACTTTTTCATATGAATGTAAATTGAGCAATTCACCTTTACAAATCTCAATAATCTTGAAAATGTGTTGTTGTTGCCCCCCCACCACTGTTTTCATATCCCCCACTCAATGAAGTTTAGACACTCGACTGACGATCCATAGGTCAGGGTACCCCACGAAGCATCAAGCACCACGAGGAAATGACACACGATCCACAACTGAGGGGTCTGAAGAACTGGGGACCCTCATGAAGCAACGAGTGCAGCTAAGCGATGAAGCGCAGTCGACGTGTTTTGTCTCCCTGATAACACCTGCAACAGCATTTTAAAAACAGATGCGTCTCACAGTTCAAATTGCTGCACTTCCGCCAGGACCGCCAGCAGGACAGATATGCCACGATGTAAGCAGTGGGTGTTGCATCCAATTCAGTCCCCCTTGAGGCAAAAATTGTCAATCAAATCTCAGAATCAGTGACAGGCTTGCACAAAAATCGACACCAGACCTCGGCCTTGGGTCACAGCAAGGTCCAAATTCCAGTCTCGGAAAATAAGTTATTCACCTTTATGAACACTCCTGTTTCAGCATGGCGGCCCCCAAACGGGGCTGCGTATTTCTGCGACTCATTCACGGGGTGACAATTTGCAAATTGCATTGCTCGATTCTTTTCATATTATAGAACAGGGGCAGCAAATGACGGCACATCGCAAGACAACGACTGCACCGCTAGTCGGGTGGTGGAGGGCGAAGCTCACCTGGAGGAGTGGAAGGAGAGGAAGGAAGAGAAAGAAGAAGCAATTGTGCTTGTGTGAAGGAATTTGTCCAAATAAATTATTAGTTCAACCCGAGTGTAGCTGTCGTTGTGTTTGGGGCTTGGTGGATCAGTGGCGCCCCCTACAGGTCATATTTTATAGAATAAAATGTTTAACAATTAGTATGTGTTTTCTGCTTAGACAGATTAGTTGTAAGGATCTTCGGGTTTGACTTTATTTTTTTTTGTTTTCATCTTATCTGATATTCTTAGTGTAAACGTCAAAAGAGGAGGCTTTTCTAAGAGTTGCACCATCAGGCTCTGCAGTTTCCAGATAGGTTTACAACTTTGTAAGTAAGGACGACGGCACTTCGGCCTCCACCATGAAAACCATGCAGCTCTTTTCTTACAGCCGCCCTTTGGTCTGCCCTAAGGGAGTCTTGACAACCTAATGTGACATTTCTAACCAAACTTGTCTCTAAGAATATGTTTACCATCCCACACCCCTAACAACCCCTAATGCTTCGGCCATTCATTTCCAAGATTAATACGTGCCACAGATTGCACTGACGCCTTTGACGGCACCGCATTTCTAAAGCGTGTCTAAAGTGGGCCTTTGATGTCACACCTTTCTGACACTGGTTGCACCTTTAGGGACATTTAAGGCCTAAATAATACAATACAATGTAAGAAAATATGACATTCTCAAACCTGTTTGTTTTAATATAGGGCTATGTAGAGCTACAGGCTGTGCCAGTAGGATGAAGTGCTTGGAAAGGTTTAAGGTTTTTAATTTGGACATGTTAACAAAACAAAACAGCAAATTTGTCATTTTAGTTGCATCCATTTAAATATGAACAAAAAAGGAGCTAACGACAACAGGACATCCACCTTAAAAAAAGGACATGTGTCTGTGTGCCCGTCTGTGTGTCCATCGGGTTGCTATGGCACGTCGTAAGCATTTTTACTAATAGAATGCATTGCATTTGTCACTTATGTCAAGTCATTGTCCAACCTGCTATATCCTAACACAGGGTCACAGGGGCCTGCTGGGGTCAATTCCAGCCAGCACAGGGCACAAGGCAGAAACAAATCCCGGGCTGTGTGCCAGCCCATCACTGGGCACACACCAAGGACAATTTAGGATTGCCAATGCACCTAACCTGCACGTTTTTGGACTGTGGGAGGAAACCCACACAGACACGGGGAGAACATGCAAACTCCACGCAGGGAGGACCTGGGAAGCGAACCCAGGTCCCCGTACTGTGAGGCAGCAGCACTACCCACTGCGCCACCATGCCACCCATTTGTCATTCCAATAGATGACAAATCTAGCAAACAAGGTCAAAAACAGAGCTTAAGGTCACAAAAGTGATAAAAACAGGGGAACGCACCATCATCATCATCATCATCACAAGCCCATTTAATGAACCGAAAGGGACTGTGTGTTTTCCTCAGCCATTACAGGACTGATGGCATTCACCTACAGTGATGGGTTAGGGGTACATGACTTGGGGACCCACCCACAAAACACAAGGAACGCAACAGAATACACACTGACATAAATGTAGTAAGAGGCTTGAAGTGTGCCACTGTGATCTGTGAAGTTTATGCCACAGTTGAAGCCACACACACCAGCTGGCAGGGTGAAACTGGCCAGGAGGATGGACAGAAATATGTGAAAAGACGGTTCAGGCAGGCTAGCTGGCCTATCTGGTGATATAAAATACAATACAATTTATTTTTGTAAAGCCCAAAATGACACAAGGAGTGCCGCAATGGGCTTTAACAGGCCCTGCCTCTTGACAGCCCCCCCAGCCTTGACTCTCTAAGAAGACAAGGAAAACAACTCCACCAAAAAAAACCCTTTTAGGGAAAAAGAAATGGAAGAAACCTTGGAAAAGGCAGTTCAAAAAGAGACCCCTTCATTCTTCACCTTGTGGATGGTGAGCCCACATGACAGACTTTTAAGATTGAGAGGGATTGTGTAGTATGGATCTCTTGATTGCAGGTCTGGCTTCATAAGTGGGCTCCAGTATCCCTTCTCCTGGCCAAAGTTCTCTTTGATTTGATAGAGACTATAATGGGGGTCTTTAGGGAAGCGTTCTTTACTTGGCCTCTCTTATTTGTCATAGGTACAGTTAGGTCCATAAATATTTGGAACTAAAGCATTTTTTTAACACAATCCCTTCATTTCAGGGGCTCAAAAGTAATTGGACAAATGCAATAACTGGAAATAAAATGTTCAGTTCTAATACTTGGCTGAAAACCCTTTGCTGGCAATGCCAGCCTGAAGTCTTGAACTCCTGGACATCACCAGATGCTGGGTTTCCTCCTTTTTAATGCTCTGCCAGGCCTTTACTTTCAGTTGCTGTTTGTTTGTGGGCCTTTCTGTCCGAAGTTTAGTCTTCAACAAGTGAAATGCCTGCTCAGTTGGGTTAAGATCAGGTGACTGACTTGGCCATTCAAGAATTTTCCACTTCTTTGCTTTAATAAACTCCTGGGTTGCTTTGGCTGTATGTTTTGGGTCATTGTCCATCTGTATCATGAAACGCCCGCCGCCCAATCAATTTGACTCATTTAGCTGGATTTGAGCAGACAGTACGTCTCTGAACACCTCAGAATTCATTCGGCTGCTTCTGTCCTGTGTCACATCATCAATAGACACTAGTGTCCCAGTGCCACTGGCAGCCATCACACTGCCTGACTCCACCGTGTTTTACAGATGATGTGCTATGCTTTGGATAATGAGCTGTTCCACGCCTTCTCCATACTTTTTTCTTGCCATCATTCTGGTAGAGGTTGATCTTGGTTTCATCTGTCCAAAGAATGTTTTTCCAGAACTGTGCTGGCTTTTTTAGATGTTCTTTAGCAAAGTCCAATCTAGCCTTTCTATTCTTGAGGTTTGTGAGTGGCTTGAACCTTGCAGGTCACCCTCTGGATTTACTTTCAAGCAGTCTTCTCTTTATGGTAGACTTGGATATTGATACGCTGACCAAGCCCTGGAGAGTGTTGTTCACTTGGTGGGCTGTTGTGAAGGGGTTTCTCTTCGCCATGGAAATGATTCTGCGATCATCCACCACTGTTGTCTTCCGTGGACGTCCAGGTCTTTTTGTGTTGCTGAGTTCACCAGTGCTTGCTTGCTTTCTCAGGATGTACCAAACTGTAGATTGTGCCACTCGTAATATTGTAGCCATTTCTCGGATGGGTTTTTTCTGTTTTCACAGCTTAAGGATGGCTTCTGTCACCTGCATGGAGAGCTCCTTTGACCGCATGTTGTCTGTTCACAGCAAAATCTTCCACATGCAAGCACCACACGTCAAATCAACTCCAGGCCTTTTATCTTCTTAATTGATAAGACGTAACGACGGACTTGAACACACCTGCCCATGAAATAGCCTTTGAGTCGATTGTCCAGTTACTTTTGAGCCCCTGAAATGAAGGGATTGTGTTCAAAAAATATTTTAGTTACCTCACATTTTTATGCAATCGTTTTGTTCACCCCACTGAATTAAAGCTGAACGTCTGCACTTCAACTGCATCTGAGTTGCTTCATTTAAAATTCATTGTGGTAATGTAGAGAACCAGAATTAGAAAAAAGTTGTCTCTGTCCAAATATTTATGAACCTAACTGTATGTCTAATTGTCTCAAGTACATATAATACCTTTCTAGTACGTGTAAATTACCAATTTTGAGAATACAATTTTCTATTGTCGCTCCAAATCTCATTTGCCCTGCAGACACAACAATATTTTTGGAATGCAGAGGAAACACTCGAGTGCCAGGAGAACCTCCCACACTGTACTGACTGCACATGGCAGCACTTGTTCTTTAATAACTAATTGAGTGAAATCAGGTGTAATGGATGGCACAAGTGAACTGGCATCCTGACCAGGATTGATCAAAGGAACCTTACCCAGCCAGGACAATGGAAAGACTTGGGAGCTGGAGATGATTACTGATAAAATATTTTTTCCCCCAGTATGCAAAGTGGCATCCTCCTTGGATCAGGATTCCCACAGGGCATGCTGGAATCTGCAGTCCCATGAGGCAGCACCATTGGGTTCCATAGGGGGCCAACAGGGAGAGCTGAGGCCGATGGGATTCACAAGCCCTACTTTTTGGGATTTCCAACTGACCCAGAAGTACTTCCATTAGGCTACGCACGAGTACCAGAAGTACTGCCACATCGTGCCAAAAAAGAGGCTGCTTGACCTTATCCAGGGGAGTTGGAGTCGGGTGAAAGGTGGGCAAAGCCCACCTGGGAGGTGTAAAAGAGAGGAAAGAGAGTGAGAGACAAGAACTGTGTTGTGCTGAATTGGTGGTACTTTTGAAGCCTTTGTGTAAGGCATTTTGTAAAAATAAACCTTTTACTATACCAGGGACTTGTGTCTGGGGTGCTGCAACGCCCCCTACTGGTCACACAGGGAAACCAAACTTAGCAAGAATCTGATAAACTAGGCCCAAAATGTAAGACCAAATAAAAAATGTAGTAAAAGACAAGAGTGAGAAGATTGAATGCCAGAATAATAAATGTAAATAATGTAAATGATGTAAATTTAGTAATGTAAATAATTGGATTCGAGACACAAACCGTAATCTAAAGTTATGAAAGCAAAACAGCCTTTCAAAAAAACAAACAAAGAGAATGCTGGGGCTTTTCTATCAAATCCAAACTTGGACAGCCAGGAAGCCCAAGGGGGTGACCTTTAGGCCCAGTGACCTGTGATGTCATCGCTAACAACCACATAGCAACCGTCAACGCTAAAGTCCCAAAATGGAGCTGCGGGATAAGGCAAAACATAACTAACATAAGAGAAGATGTGTTGAAACCAAAAATAAATGTGATCATTGGAATCCTGGGTCCCCACAACCCTCAAAACAATGTATAAATTATATTTAGAACCCCAGGGGCCATTAAGAAAACTTAAAAATGAGAGTCAAATCATGCTACACATACAAATGAGAGGAACATAAAAACTTAAGACCACAACTAGGCACAGGATATGAACCCAGAACACTGAGGCACCAGTGCAAAAAAACCCCAAAACGATAAACGTGAAAGTCACAGATATTGTCACGTGTGTGCGCACAGGAGAAAGTTTAAGGGCATTGGTGATGGTAACTCTCTGCCAATCCAGGGGTTGGCGCTGTGTGATAACAGCCTCTCTAATCCTCCTTCTGCAGACAAGGAAGATTGACAGCTCATCTCCCTTTAATCTCACTTCCAGGGTCCTCCCACCTGGGCCCTGCCCAATTACATCATCGCCCGAAAGATCCGCCTTCTTTGTCATTCATCGAAAGAGACTGTCACCTGAGAAGTCTTATTGAAACGCAGCGTTTTTAAAATTCTAAACATCATTCAACTGTATGGGATTAAATAAAAGGTGTCCCAACACTCTGACCTTATTTGGCCTGATCTTACAATATGCAATCAGAGCAACAGAGACAGACAGACAGACAGACAGACAGACAGACAGACAGACAGATAGATAGATAGATAGATAGATAGATAGATAGATAGATAGATAGATAGGAAAGGCACCATATAATAGATAGATAGATAGATAGATAGATAGATAGATAGATAGATAGATAGATAGATAGAAAGGCACAATATAATAGATAGATAGATAGATAGATAGATAGATAGATAGATAGATAGATAGATAGATAGATAGATAGATAGATATGAAAGTCACTATATAATAGATAGATAGATAGATAGATAGATAGATAGATAGATAGATAGATAGATAGATAGATAGATAGAAAGGCACAATATAATAGATAGATAGATAGATAGATAGATAGATAGATAGATAGATGTGAAAGTCACTATATAATAGATAGATAGATAGATAGATAGATAGATAGATAGATAGATAGATAGATAGATAGATAGATAGATAGATAGATACTTTATTAATTCCAAGGGGAAATTCACAAATTCACAAATTCATACAGTATGCAAGTCCTCCATTTCGACTCCTCGGTTTATGGTACCATCAACTCCGACTCTTCTATTTGTAATTGAAGCCAATATATGGTACCGGTCAAAAGTTTGTGTTTTTGACAAAAATCGATACCTTTTTATTTTAAGATACCATTACACTGATTTAAAAATACACTCAATGGCATTACTAATGATTCCAATGGCTACCTCTGATGTCAACGTCCAAGGTAAACCCTCAGATGTTGCAACAAACCTGTCAAGTAAGCAAACTGCCTCTGTGGAACAACATCTGAGGGTTTGACTCTGGTGCTGACATCCGAGGTTTGATCCCCGCAAGGGAAAGGAAAAGTGCACACATCTGATGAGCCTCAATTGTGTACTCTTCGTATTATATGGCAGGTACTATATAACATGTCTACGATCTGCTCCTCACAACTGAGAGAACATGGTGGACATCTGCCGGCTGGCTGAACAACCAGAAGCGTTACCTGGTAGGTAACCACCCAAATATCAGATTGTGATCAGACCTATGCATTATATAATACATTTATTATATTATTAGCATAATATGCATTTATAATAATACACTCTATTGTCAAACGTAATGGGACGCCTGCCTTTACACACACTTGAACTTTAATGACATCCCCGTCTTCATACATAAGCTTTAATATGGAGTTGGCCCTCCCTTTGCAGCTCCTCTGAAAAGGCTTTCCACAAGGTGTACGAGTGTGTTGATGGGAATTTGTGACCAGGAGAGCATTTGTGAAAAATTCTATACAGAGGCGTACAAAAATATTCAACTCCCTTGAAAGTCATCAGAATTTGCCTTATGACCAAAGATTTGTCCCCATCTTTATCCATTCAGTATTGTTAACATGAACTCTTCTGTTCTCACAATACATTTTCAAAGTTCAAATAAACTATTTTCTGTAGATATCTAGCTGAGGGCGGCACGGTGGCGCAGTGGGTAGCGCTGCTGCCTCACAGTTAATAATAATAATAATTCTTTGCATTTATATAGCACTTTTCTCACTACTCAAAGCACTCAGCAATTGCAGGTTAAGGGCCTTGCTCAAGGGCCCAACAGAGCAGAGTCCCTTTTGGCATTTACAGGATTCGGCAACCCTCGATTGCCAGTGCAGATCCCTAGCCTCAGAGCCAGTTAGGAGACCCGGGTTCGCTTCCCAGGTCCTCCCTGTGTGGAGTTTGCACGTTCTCCTCGTGTCTGCATCGGTTTCCTCCCACAGTCTAAAGACATGCAGGTTAGACACGCGATTCTAAATTGTCCCGTGTGTGTGTGTGTGTGTGTGTGTGTGCCCTGCCTGCGGTTTGTTTCCTGCCTTGCGGCCTGTGTTGGCTGGGATTGGCTCCAGCAGACCCCCATGACCCTATAGTTAGGATATAGCAGGTTGGATAATGGATGGATGGATGGATATTTAGCTGAAGAAGAACAACTTCAAAATGTGCGTAAGTATTCAAGGCCTACATATTCACATTGTCCTAAAACCCCTATTTGATCAATTAACAGCCTTCATTCTTTTAGGCATGTAAGTATGTCCCAGTTTTGCACATTCTTCCCCCTTGACCCCCCACCACCCCCATTTTGCAGTATGTCAGTAATGAATGACTTGCATGATAACCAGATGGGGGGGGGGCTAAGCCCATGATCCCTGATAAAACTAAAAACACGCCAGGGGTACACTTGTGAAATTTACTAGCCAGCTTGGCACATCCACACACCTACAATGATGCTCTAATTGGCACTCAAAAGCAGGGGTGAGCGACATTGATCACACCCAGTTTCTTAAAGAGAGGCTAATTATTGCTGAAGTAACACTTTTATGCTTCACTTTAGTTGTTGGGTCAGACCTAAGCCCACCATTAGCAACAAACTACTGTTGGTTTTTAAGGTATAATCTGAACCAGTCAAGAGTACTTCCAGTAATGTTTAATTCATGCTCAAGTCTAACCAAAAAGTATCAAAAGCAGCAGTAAGGTCTAAAAAAAAAATAAATCATAAGCATTACAAGACCACAATCCACTGCAGCCAGCAGATCATTGGCCACCCTGACCTGTGCAGTCTCTGTGCTGTCATTGACTCTGAAACCAGACTCAGAAAGACCATTAGAGACAAGATGGCCCCACAACAGCTCTTTTTAAGATCTTACTAAGGAAAGGAAAAATGGGCATGGGAAGTCCTCAGGGTCAAGTCCAGGTTTTGTTCTTTAAAGATGGGGGTAACAACAGCCATCTTAAGGCTGGAAGAAACCAATCTAGTAGAAAGAGACGTTTTAATAACACTTAGAGTAAAAGGGAGGAGGAAAAGCAAACCAGCCTTGACAAAAAAAAATGTTGGTGTGAGATCTACGATAGAGTGCGCCTAGCGGGCATGATAAACTTATGGATCAGCCAACAAAGAGAAACTAGATAAGCAGTTTTTCAATTATGGTAGAAGATTGAGAGAATACTGACTGAGCAATTCAATTCTTTTGAAACAGCAAAAATAAGATCTGTTATTGGCAAGGATTGGTTTCTAATTAAACAACTGGGCTGGAATAAACGCCTGAATCCGCTGCATCAACCCCCAAAACCACCATCAATACTCCCCAGCCCTCCCTCAAAACCAATGGGGCCAAACGCTGGTCACGCGTGCTCCTAGCCGGTTAAGTTGCCTGTCCAAACACCTCACTAGACTTAACTAGGCAATGAGGATAAACGGTGGCGGCGCTAGCCACTGCGCCACCTCGCACTCCCCATAAATTTGTTCAAAATACAAAACGAGGTATTTAGCGAAACAAATATTCCGAGCCAGCATACATGTTTTAATAGGCCAAAAAAAAACCGGACGTCGTGCTTACTGTGGCCACCGCCAGCTCCGTGTCTCGGCACCCGTCCGCAGCTTAACGTTCATGAGGCCTGCAGAGGGTCGGATCACTATGCCCATTGCGTGCCGGGCGACTTAACCCCGTAAGGATTTAAAGGGACCGCCTTCGCAATGGGCTGCCGGACACCGTGTGGCCAAAAAACAAAACGAAGCGATGCGCAGAACAAGTGCATCCTCTGGCCGTTTAAAGTAAGGGATGCGTAGAACAAGTGCATCCTGTGGCCCCGGAGCGAATGGGATGCGCGAAACAAGTGCATCCTGCCGCCGTACGTGTGAGCCGGCGGTTCCCAAATCCCACCAGTGAGATAACGGCCGCGGCGCCAGCCAGGCATTGCAGGGTCCGGAGGGGCTACACTTCGTGAAAACGCATTTCAGTTGTCAAGGCTCCGCTACCAACCGCGGTAAGGATGATTTTAAAAAGACGAGTCACCCCACCCTATTCAGTTATTCTCTGCCGAGTGACGGTTATTTCTACCTCCAGAACGGAAGACAGACGGTGACAGCGCAGCCATTCACAGCACCTTTTTTGCTTTCATTCAAATGAAGCTATCAGCATGAAATGAATTAAAATTCACATTTCGAAGCTTAAACCTCCCTCACCGAATCGTGTGGACAGAATGCAATCATGAGAGTGCGAAAAACGACAGATACCGGTGTAAGTGGTGGGCTTTATCAGCCCGCATTCTTAACAAAATCATGGCGTTAGCAGAAGCCCATCTTCCTTACCTGCCACTCGCATGCCCGTTTTCTCAGGATGCAGAAAATCGCCCCAACCAGGATCACGGCAGCAACCTTTTCGTTCAGGCGTGCAGGATGGCGGAGCGAATGATGCTCTCTGCGCCCAGCGCGCCGCCCGCCTCCTATTCCGAGAGACACAAAGAGCAGAAAATGGCTGCAAGTGGATTTCCTCAAAGGCGCCGCGCTGCGCTACATTGTCTGTTGATGCTGGGCTGCGCAGCGCTGGGCCCCGTATGCCTGTCGATGCTGAGCTGCGCAGCGCTGGGACTCCGCATGCCTCTCGATGCTGGGCTGCGCAGCGCCGAATTAGGAGTGTGCTGCGCAGTATCGTTTTCGGTGTATATCTGCGCAGCACAGCTTCAGTATGCCGCACCTGGTTCTATGTGTGTGTGTGTGTGTGTGTCGATGCTGCTTGAAGCCGAACTGTGTGTGTGCTGCGATCAGCCGAGAGATCGGAGCGTGTGAATATGTGTGGTGCTGCGCAGTGCTGACTGCGCAGTGCGAGCATGATGTAGGAAAAGAGCGCAGCGGCTAACTCTCGCATATCGGTGTGTGCGTGTTATTCTATGAAGCGAGGCGACCTCCGTGGCTAAAACTTTACTGTACAATGGTGATCGATCTCTGACTTGCCTATTCGTGCATATGTTGGTATGAACTGTTTGACGTGTGCTCACAGTTCCTTGGTGCAGATGTTCTGGTGGGCCTTCCTGCCAGATTGGGAGAGGGGAGGGGGTTTCAGGGTTATAAACCTGCCTATTAGTTTAATTTGGAGCCCACTGATTAGCTCAGTGCAAGCGTGAGTGTGTGTGCATGCTAAGTATGAGTTGTGATGGAGCTGAGCCCAGTCCAGTGATGGTGTCCTCCTTGCACACAGTACTGCCAGGCACTGGCATCACTATGGTTGGTGTCACTCAGTGCAGTAGTCAAGGCTGGATTAAGAACCCCTTAGGCCCCTGAACAGACCTCCTTAACAGAGAGTTTGTCATGCTTTATTAAATAATGCCGACACTCGCCCGTTTAAGAAAGAACTGTAATTAATCGCATGTAGACACTCTATTGTTTCATCATTTGGGGGTGGCTTTGCCCCCTTTATTGGTGATTTTAGCCTGTGGACCCTCAATTGGGGGTGGGGAATTGAGCTTGTCCCCCCTTTGTGGACACTCGGTCGTTTCATCATTCAGGGGTGGCTTTGTCCCATTAGTGATTTCAGCTTGCGGATCCTCAAGCGGGTGTGGGCAATCAAGCTTGTCCCCCCTTTGTGACTCCAGCCTGTGTGGACATTCGATCGGTTCATCATTTAGGGATGGCTTAGCTCCCTTACTGGTCATTTCAGCCTGTGGACCCTCAATTGGGGTGGGGAATCGATCCTGCCCCCCCTTTGTGATTTCAGTCTGTGTGTACACTCGATCATTTCATCGTTCAGTGTTGGCTTTGCCCCATTGGCAATTTCATCTTGTGGACCCTCAAGCCGGTGTGGGCAATCAAGCTTGTCCCCCCCTTTGTGACTCCAGCCTGTGTGGACATTCGATCGGTTTATCATTTAGGGATGGCTTAGCTCGCTTACTGGTCATTTCAGCCTGTGGACCCTCAATTGGGGTGGGGAATTCAGCTTGTCCCCCCTTTGTGATTTCAGCCTGTGTGGACCCGAAATTGGGGTTGTGGAATTGATCCTGCCCCCCCCCTTGTGACTTCAGCCTGTGTGTACACTCAATCGTTTCATCGTTCAGTGGTGGCTTTGCCCCCTTATTGGTGATTTCAGCCCGTGCACCCTCAAGTGGCTGTGGGCACGACCATTTCATTGAGTAGGGTGAGTGTATCCCCGTTTTGATTTCAGCCCTTACAACACTGCACAAAAAATTTTAAAGACAGTGTAAAAGAAGTGAGGCAGAAGGTACAAAAAGGTTTGGGGATGACCACCCCGTATACAGAAAAATATCAAAAAGCAAATTAAACATGTCTTTACAGATCAAAATTCAGAACAGAACTCACTGAGTGTGCCTGGATTCTTAAATTTGGCTGGAACAGGAAGGGGATGGATCAGGGCGGCCGGAACAGGAAATGAGGTTTATAGTAGGTGGGTTCTGGAATGGATAGGACGTCATCAGTGAGAGCTGGAAGTGACGTTACCAGTGGGTGGGCTGGTGGTGACATCAGTGGGGGGCATGATCCTCGGCTGGTCTGCAGAGGGACTTAAGGAGAAAGGATCAGATGACAGCGCCAACCCCTGGTCCGACTCAGCAATAACACCATTTGAGCCCATGCGCACGTGTGTGACAACAGTCACTTGAGTGTCACCCCCTCTGATGGTGTAACTTGCTGAGGTCCCGCAACCCCTTAGTGATGCCAGTGTTGCCAAGTTTGGCACTGGCTGGTTAAGCAGGTTGAATAATGGAGGAATGGAATTTGTGCAAAACAGATGTTTAGCTTTTATGGTAAAGCAGATCTATTGGTTCCTTCTTCTCATGTATACAGAGTGAAGTGAAATTCTTATTTGTGACACCACGCTCCTGCGCCATGATTAGCGAGTATAACAACCTTACCCTGAAACTGCAGAATCCCTTATCTGAAAAATCTCAGAACATTTCTCCTTTTGTCGCCATTCTGTAAATCCACATGTACAGTGGTGCTTGAAAGTTTGTGAACCCTTTAGAATTTTCTATATTTTTGCATAAATATGACCTAAAACATCATCAGATCTTCACTCAAGTCCTAAAAGTAGATAAAGAGAAACCAGTTAAACAAATGAGACAAAAATATTAGACTTGGTCATTTATTTATTAAGAAAAATGATCGAATATTACATATTTATGACTGGCAAAAGTATGTGAACCTTTGCTTTCAGTATCTGGTGTGACCCCCAATAACTGCAACTAAACGTTTCTGGTAACTTTTGATCATTCCTGCATCCTGGTTTGGAGGAATTTTAGGCCATTCCTCCGTACAGGACATCTTCAAGTCTGGGATGTTGGTGGGTTTCCTCACATGAACTGCTCACTTCAGGTCCTTCCACAACATTTCGATTGGATTAACGTCAGGACTTTGAGTTGGCCATTCCAAAACATTCACTTTATTCTTCTTTAACCGTTCTTTGGTAGAACGACTTGTGTGCTTAGGGTCGTTGTTGTCTTGCTGCATGACCCACCTTCTCTTGAGATTCATCATGGACAAATGTCCTGACATTTTCTTTTAGAATTCTCTGATATAGTTCTGAATTCATTGTTCCATCAATGAAAGCAAGCCGTCCTGGCCCAGATGCAGCAAAACAGGCCCAAACCATGATACTACCACCACCATGTTTCACAGATGGGATAAGGTTCTTATACTGGAATGCAGTGTGTTCCTTTCTCCAAACATAACGCTTTTCATTTAAATCAAAAAGTTCTATTTTGGTCTCATCTGTCCACAAAACATTCTTCCAGTAGTCTACGTGATCTTTAGCAAACTGCAGACGAGCAGCAATGTTTTTTCTTGGAGAGCAGTGGCTTTCTCCTTGCCACCCTGCCATGCACACCATTGTTGTTCAGTGTTCTCCTGATGGTGGACTCGTGAACATGAACATTAGCCAATGTGAGAGAGGCCTTCAGTTGCTTAGAAGGTACCCTGGGGTCCTTTGTGACCTCACCGACTATTACACGCCTTGCTCTTGGAGTGATCTTTGTTGGTCGACCACTCCTGGGGAGGGTAACAATGGTCTTGAATTTCCTCCATTTGTACACAATCTGTCTGACTGTGGATTGGTGGAGACCAAACTCTTTAGAGATGGTTTTGTAACCTTTTCCAGCCTGATGAGCATCAACAACTCTTTTTGTGAGGTCCTCAGAAATCTCCTTTGTTCGTGCCATGATACACTTCCACAAACACGTGTTGTGAAGAGCAGACTTTGATAGATCCTGTTCTTTAAATAACACAGGGTGCCCACTCACACCTGATTGGCATCCCATTAATTGAAAACACCGGACTCGAATTTCACCTTCAAACGAACTGATCATCCGTGAGGTTTCCCATAGTTTTGCCACTCACAAATATGTAATATTCGATCATTTTCCTCAATAAATGAATGACCAAGTATAATATTTTTGTCTCATTTGTTTAACTGGTTTCTCTTTATCTACTTTTAGGATTTGAGTGAAAATCTGATGATGTTTTAGGTCATATTTATGCAGAAATATAGAAATTTCTAAAGGGTTCACAAACTTTCAAGCACCACTGTAACAGCAGGTCAGGTCACTTGCAGAAATTCTCAGATGATTCTACATTTATGGGGTCTATCGATAAGGGGGATGAGACAGAGGAGAGAAGTCAGGGGGAGAACTTTGTTTTTGATGGAGAGACAATTATCTGCATCTGAACATCATCCAAACCAAGTAAATGATTATTGACTTCCACCGCACAATAGAGCATCCATGACCAGTCACTGTTCAAGAAGTGGATGTAGAGGTGGTCTACTCCTACAGGTACTTGGGGGTCCACATCAATGACAGGTTGGACTGGTCTCAGGATACAGAGGGACTATAGAAGAAAGGGCGGAGCAGACTTTTTTCTGTAGGAGACTGCGTTAAGTTAATGTGGGAAGTGACATCTTTCACATCTTCTACAACTCTTCTGATGGTCAGTTCAGTGTGATTTTTCTATGCTGTGGTGTACTGGGCTGGTAACATCACTTCAAGAGAGGTCCACCCAATAAATAAGTAAACTAAAAGGTCAGACTAAGTTATGGGATGTACTCTGGACCCCCTGGAGGTCATAAAGGAGGAGAGAATTAAAACAAAACTGAGTTTCATTATGAACAATGCTGCACATCCTCTCTCTCTGTGACACACCAACATCGAGGACTTTCAGACAATGAATAACACCGGTCTACAAAAACATATTTTTTGTTTGCTACTGGGAACTTCAGAGCAGCTCTTTATTAAGTTTTTTGACACTCATTTCGTATATGAAATTGGAATTCAGCTAGCACGGTCAGGTTTTTGAAATAACAACAACAACATTTATTTCTATAGCACATTTTCATACAAAAAGTAGCTCAAAGTGCTTTACATAATGAAGAATAGAAAAATAAAAGACACAATAAGAAAATAAAATAAGTCAACATTAATTAACATAGAATAAGAGTAAGGTCCAATGGCCAGGGTGGACAGAAAAAACAAAAAAAACTCCAGACGGCTGGAGAAAAAAATAAAATCTGTCGGGATTCCAGACCACGAGACCACCCAGTCCCCTCTGGGCATTCTACCTAACCTAAATGAAACAGTCCTCTTTGGATTTAGGGTTCTCACGGAAGGGCTTGATGATGATGGTCACGTAGACTTCTGGCTTTTAATTTATCCATCAATGTTGGAGCATCATGAAGCTTTGAGTAGGTGGTGGTGGCCCAGGCTAAAAAGAAACAGAAGAGAGAGTAGGGGTCAGTACAGATTTTAGAGCCACCATGAATAGTTATTATGAAGAATTGAACATACAAGAGTATCAGGATTAAGTTAAAGTGAAGTTATGAAAAGGCCATGTTAAAGTAATATGTTTTCAGCAGTGTTTTATACACATCACTGACGTTTTGACACTTTTGAATATCAATATAATATATCAAGACAATATTCGGAGTATGGACTCTGTCCCAACAAAATTGTTTGTTCTGAAAACAAACCAGAAGATGATACCAGAGACACGTTAAAGCATATTTATGTCAATTTACCTCAATATAAAAGTGAGGTCAGCGTGCCCAAAATGTTGGAGGCACTCGCTTTTGCGCTTGGACTGCACAAACATCTCTCTTTGCAAGAACCAACAAAAGTCACCCATCATGCTCGGAGTGAATTTTCCCCGATATCAGTTTTCCATCACCTTTATATCTTGATGAAATCTTTCCTTATGTTAATCGCTGACGTCACCCAGATTTGGAGTGGTGGTTCTGAGGTTAGGGATCTGCACTGGCAATTGGAAGGTTGCCAGTTTGAATCCCGTAAATGCCAATAGGGACTCTGCTCTGTTGGGCCCTTGAGCAAGGCCCTTAACCTGCAATCGCTGAGCGCTCTAAATAGTGAGAAAAGTGCTATATAAATGCAAAGAATTATTAGGTTTAATTGAAAAAAGTCAAGATGAGAATGTAAAAAATGACATCTTCAGTGACATTCGGGCTCCCGTAAGCCGATACGCTTTCAGCAGGTTCTCCACAAGCTCAGCCTTATTCTCTGCTCTGTGACTGCCAAGAAAATTCTGGACAACCCGCACGAATGAGGGGGCTGATTCGGTGGGCTTCAGTTTCCTTTTGAACTCATCGTCAAGCATCAGTTCACAGATTTCAGGGCCAACAAAAACACCTTTCTTCATTTTGGCTTCACTTTTCTCGAGACCAAACTTATTTCTGAAAAGCTGAAATGCATCACTGTTTCTGTTAATCGTTTTGACAAAATTTTCAAAGTAATGATGAATCTAACGAACGAAATGTCCTGAAATCAATGTTATGTTTAACAGTAAAATCGACTACCTGCTGCACCGTCATGTCTGAGTTGTGTCATTATGCTTTAGAGTCATATAAAACCTGGTAATCAGTAACAAATATTTTTTCTGCTAATTAAAAATTAATACATTTTAAATAAAATGAATAATGACAAGGTAAACAGCTCACAGCTGTTAGTAACGTGTGGCAAATTCTTTTATCTCAATGGCATCCCTAGTGGAATTACCGGCATTTATCAAAATGGTTATCCGGCTTTACTATCCAGTAAGCCTCGTTGTCCAAGACCTAGAACATCATAACTAAAACATGGGATGTGCTGATGGACGCAAACAGTTTTCAGATTTGGAGTCAGTAAGTGAAACCTGTTAAAGTAAAGGTGAAAGACTCCCAGTAGCAAAATGCTTGCTGACCAGTGAATTATTCAACAGAAGTGTGTCAAGAAACAGGGCTGGGGGGTCCTTCATACTACAGCAGTATGCCTGTATAGCGTCTCACTGGGACTGCCAAGTCAGATGTTTTATTTCTTTTTAGCCATTCTGGTATGTGGTGCAGACCAAAGTGTGTGTGTGTGTGTGTGTGTGTTTATTTTTCTATTTATTTATAGATAGAAAAAGACAAGTTTCCACCTGGGCAAAAACATAGAAACCACACAGACAACTGAAGCATTGGGGCACCTGTAGGCAAACCTCATATAACCGAAACAAAATGCACCTTATACAAGGGACGTTCAAAAAATGTCCGCACTTTTATATTTTCATTGGAAACGATGAAGGCAGGAGGAGTAGTGATTGATCATGTCTGAGAGTGTCATGTGACTAGTTCTGTCTGGCAAGCTGGCTGCACTTGCAGTTTAGTATAAGAGTTGCCACCCTGTGGGGAAGATGGCTGCCAAATTTCGAAATTGCACCAAAGAGGAACAGCGTCCTGTCATACGCTTCTTGTGGGCAGAAGATGTGCCAGGGGGGCACAAATTCATCTCCGCATGTGTGTGCTCAGTATGGGGATAAAGTTCTCTCTCGTAGAGTCGTCTATGATTGGATTGAAATGTTCGAAAATGGCCGTGGTGCTAGTGTGATGGATGCAAAGCGCTCCGGACGTCCAGCTATAGTCAGGTGATGATGATGATGTGAAAGCAGCGGTTCATCAGTGGCTACGCGCCTAACCGAAAACATTTTTTGCTGAAGGCATTAAAATGTTGGTACGATGCTGGGAGAATTGCATTGCAAAGGAAAGTGACCATGTAGAAAAGGAATGTCATTTGTTTTTGAAATTCTTAATAGAGTTAGCAAAAAGTGCGGAAACTGAAAAGAAGAGAAACGAAGACGTCACTGCAGACATGAGTCTTCACATAAGGCGCTTTTCCACTGCATAGTACGGCACAGCACGCACGGTTCAGTACAGCTCACCTTGGTTCGGCTCAGTTCGGCTCGGTTTGCGTTTCGACTGCAGTTTAGTACCGCTTTAGAGTGGGCGGGATTATTCATGTGTCGTTAAAGTTGCTCCGCCTCTACTGCCGTGACACCGTGGAACTTTTACAACAACACGCAGACAACGACAACACTTTAGCTCGACGACGCGCAAGGGTAAGCATCTAAAAAAAGCACATCACTAGCTAACTTTTATCACTGTTGCAAAGCATAAAATGAACTTAACTGCCAGTGTAACATTAAAATGCTGATTCTGTATATTACAGATCTTCCACATTTTGCAAAAAAGTTGCCGCAACAGACCATCTGTTTGGACATTTAACCGTGCTTCAGAGTGGTGGGATGTGATTGTTCCCAGTTTTACAAACACACAGTGGCTGGAGAACTTTCGAATGTCTGAAGAAACATTCATCCACTTATGCAACAAACTGCGTCCAGCGATGGAGAGACGGGACACAAACTTCCGCGTGTATAAAGAAAAGAATAGCCAGTGACGCAGTAATGATGATTTTCTCCGGCCAATCAGCGACCAGCAGAGTTTACACGTCACGTTTTGGTAACGGTTCGGCGTGCTTGGAACCTCGGCTGAGGTGGTACTAAAAAAAGGACCAGGTACCGGGTACTGTTCCCAGTGGAAAACCCCCCAAAAGTGAGCTGAACTGAACCGTGTCGTGCCGTACTATGCAGTGGAAAAGCGCCAATAGTAGAGATGGGAAAATGATACCGAAGCATAGAAGCTTGTGTCAGTCGATCTGAAGTGTAGTGAGTCGAATCACCGTGTCGAAAAACACAGCTGTCACATGACCAGTGACATTTGAAATTTTGATAGCCATCAGAGCTTCACAGTGCGCTTTATTGGTATGACAGTGTTTCATCAGTTTGACAGCTTTGGCGCTAAATTAACAGGTAGCCAATACAAAATGCATCATTCTCATTCAACACTGTTGGGTTGTGAGGAGAGAGAGATTAAGGGAGCTTTGCTGACTGATGGCGACTAATGGCGCTCAAAAGTTAAACAGTATAAATGGACAAGGACCTTAGCACAATAAAATGAGCACAAGACTTTTCTGACCTTTAAATGGTGACATGAGACTAAAACAGTGAGTGCTGCTTCACTTGCGCTCTCGAGAGCTTGCCTTGACCTCAGTTAACCACCAGATGTCGCTGTTCATACTGGGGATGAGGCTTCAAAGCTTTGAATCATTTTCCCATCACTATCACATAGACTAGTTCAAGATGGTGCTTCGGCTGATTAGGACTTCCAACAGGAAGAGGCGGGGCCAGGCAGGCGGACACTGGAAGTGACATCAAGGGTGGTAAAGCCATCAATCTTCCTGTCTGCAGTGGAATGAAGAGATAAGGTGTTAGTCAACAACTCCCTCTTGTGTTCCGGCAAGAAATTTCCATTACCTGAGCCTTTAAGTTGCCCTCAATGCGCACCTGTGTGACGCTATTTGTGTTGAGTTTGCTGGTGCAAGAATGGCTGCTGTCACTTCATCCAGTTAGATGCTTCTATCCAGCAGGGGGCACTAGCTCCCTTGTTGGAATAAGTTCTTTTGTAATTGCAGCGTGTTACATAACCCAAAACTATATAGATATAATATAAGAAGGCGATACCTCTCCCTTAGTGATACAGCGGTAAGAAATCACATAGGAGGAATAACTTATCTTTCTTTAATGACGATTTATGCGGCATAACAGACGAGGAAGCCATGACAAGACTTTTCACCGAAGTGGAAGCTCAATGTATACAGTCTGCCATTTTCGTTGCAGTGCTGGAAGGATTTTCAGGATCAGATGACGTTATTTCCCATCCGTCCATCGGCTTCAAATGTGTGCCGGGCAATGTTCCAAGGCTTTATACTCCTTCTCCATGTGCAGGACCCCCCTTTAGCGAATAATACAATTCCAAACAAGGCAAAGAGAGGATAAAATTTCATGCTGACTCCAACACACAGAAATAGTGCACGTTGCCCATTTGCAGTTGTTCTTAACGTATCTTCTCTTAAGATGCTTGCCTAGCAGTTCTAAATGATGAGCTCCTGTGTGCTAAATCTGGCTCTGTGTTAGCTGTACATGTGAGAAGAAAAGAAAAGCAGATTTAAAATATTTGCACAGAGCACAGTGACATATTAAATGTATATTCCGATTACAATGCTACGCATTGCTAGTGGTTGAAGTGGCTCCCCACTTTCTATGTAAAACGCTTTGAGTGTGTTGGAAAATTGCTATATAAATGTTATTAATTAATTAATCATTAGATACAGATATGCTACTTATGTAAAACTTCCACATCTCTCGATATATAAAGTGAAAAGGTGTTCATCCTTCCAGTGTCAATACCCTTGCCTGGGTGTAATGTCATCCTATGTCCAGAAGAGGGTATAATGGCCTGATGAATCAAACACAAGTGGCCATTGTAAGAGGGTAATAATTCAATAATTCTTCACATTTAAACGGCACTTTTCTCACTACTCAAAGCACTCTCCACACAGGGAGGACCCAGCAAGTGAACCCACAATCTCCTCACTGCAAAGCAGCAGCACTACCACCGCGCCACGGTAAACTGTTCACATGTTATCCGGTGTCCTCAACAGGGCTGGAATGTCTGATGAAGAAGGCAACAACAAGTACAAAGAAAGAGTAATGTAAGGGCTGGAAAATCCGATGAAAAAAGGCAAAGGCAGAGGGATGTGAGGAATAATCGGGTGAACAGAGGTTCATAAAGTGTGGAGAACTTCTCAATGTGAAAAAGAAAATGTAGTCAAAAGGTAAAAATTGTGCACTGCAGATGCAAGGATACTTAGAAACAGGGAGGCTTATGAACTAAAGAGCTACCCTCAGGTAAAACAGGCCAATTCAAACAATGACGTCTGTTAATGTTACAGAAGCTTTGATTGACAGCAGAATAATTATGATTGCTAAGCAACAGCTTGGAAAGAGACTTGGCAAAAACAGTCAGTGCACATGGACAGCACGGTCAGTGGGGTGACAATGGGTGTGTGTGACGGCGGGGCATAGCCAGGAGGTGTGAAGTGTGAATACAGGGAGGAGCAAAGGAGTAGTGTGTGGAGGCTGGTGGCGCAAGAAAAATGGGTCTCACCGCTGAAATCCATAAGATGACACGCAGTAAAGGATGAGAAACTGGAAGGCAGCTAGCTAACCTTTATCAGTGAAAGCAGCTGCTAGTGCTGTAGTGACATTGATATAGTGCTGATGGTTTTTCTTATAGATAGATAGATAGATAGATAGATAGATAGATAGATAGATATGAAAGGCACTATAAAATAGATAGATAATATAAAATAGATGGATAGATAATATGAAAGGCATTATATAATAGATATGAAAAGCACTATAAAATAAATATCTAGAAAGTGTGACCAGACATTTGCGCGATAGACATATGAGCGCTGACAAAATAGTGGCAATTAAAACGCGGGGTCAAAATCACGCCGACAAAATCATGCCGACAAAATCGCGCAGACAGAATCGCGCCGACAAAATCGCAAAAGTTTCATTAAATATGAATTACTAGTTTGAAGCATATATAATAATGTTTATTTCAGAAGTCAATATTATTAAACGCGGCATGCCATCAGCACGGCACGCAGATAGTCGTTAAGATCACGCCCTATATGTAGGAAGAATTGCAGCAAGGCATCTTGATAGTTGAGCGTATTTAGACTTGCTGGCTGCCTGACTGCTGGTAATTCCGCTTTGTATACGACGCGTTATGCCAACCCTCGACTGAGTTATTTGTTCGCGGCATGCCATCAGCAGTTATAACAGTTATAACCTAGCACATAATGTGTACATAATGCGCACGTACGCGTCCCACACTCTTGGCCTCTCTCGCGATTTTGTCGGCGCGCATTTGTCGAAAACTAGTTACCGGGTTTGTCGGCGCTCATTTGTCCGTCGCGGTTTTGTCAGGGTGCATATGTCTATCGCGCTTTTGTCGGTGAACCCTAGAAAGACAGATAATATGAAAGGCATAATATAATAGATATGAAAAGCACTCTAAAGTAAATATCTAGAAAGATAGACAGATAATATGAAAGACATTATATAATAGATATGAAAAACACTATAAAATAGATAGATAATATAACAGGCATTATATAATAAATAATGAAAAGTACTATAAAATAGATAGATAGATAGATAGATAGATAGATAGATAGATAGATAGATAGATAGATAGATAGATAGATAGATAGATAATATGAAAGGCACTATATAATAGATAGATAAACAGATAATATAAAAGGCACTATATCAAAGATAGATAATATTAAAGGCATTATATAATAGATAGATACTTTATTGATCCCAATGGAAATTTAAGTACCAGTAGCCAAGGATCATATTACATTAGATACAACCATTTACGTACACACTGTACAAATAAGATTAAGTAAGTACACTGGGGTTGTAATCTAACAGTCCAATACAGGTGATGCAGATGGCGCATACACTGATGCCAGTGCAGTGGGAATTGTGCAAATAACATTACTACCAAAGTGACAAGTGGCACATAATAGTAAAGTGACATAATATTAAAGTAAAAGTAAAATAAAGAGACCTGGCTTCTGCTGACAGGATAACGTTTAAAGTGACACATTATGAAAAAAGTTTCTACAGTAGTGACCAAGTAGAGAGATATCGGGCGTAGTGAATAGCTAATACAGATGATATACACCCTTGTACAAATTAATTGAAACAAACAGTGAAAACAAAAGTCAGTTTTGCTCAATTGTTTTTATTATGAATAATATTCATATCCTCACATCAGTACATGATATGACCTCCTTGACTCTTGAGAGTGCAGAGGGCATGCTCAAAAAATACGTGTAATGCCACGAAAAGTGCCTGCTGACACTTTAGTATGCAAGCGATGGTACAAGAATGCAGTCAGTCTTCTTTTTTGGGCACATACACCGTCCAGACCAGTCGCTTGCGTACTGAAGAGTCTATAGCTGCAGGTGGAAGCTGCCGTCGCTGTAGTTTGTAAGAGCCAGATCGAATGTTATTTACTTATTTACCTCGGTTTATTTACTTACTTCCTACAGTGTAAAGTCACAAGTAGACTGCAGAGCTTCCCACGTACATATACAAAGTACAGCGATGGCAAAAGTGCATTCTTGCTCCGATGTAGGGCATCTATGTGAAAACAGCAGTGTCAAATGCTGGGGGTTGTGTTGGGATTGTGAACGCGACTGACAGAATGAAACTGAATATAAAAAAAACAAAACTAACCTTTACGAGTATCATAAATTACACTGGCTGTTACAGACTGGAATCAAATGTATGTTTTTATTATAAAATAGTAAGAATACGAGCAACTCACTTCTCAAAACAGACTCATCAGGGATCAAACCCGTGAAGCTTTGATTATCAGGCAATAGTTGATACCGTTGCGCCACCGAAGCGGTCATAGCAAATGTGTGTCGATGTCGCACCCTAATGTGGGTTCTTTTTCTGCAGTTATATTCTTGAATAGAAGCACACCTTTTGTGAAAGTGTTTATTTAATATTTGGAAATCAGGCTTCACATATTATACACTTCATGTCTACATTTTGTCAATTATTACTAAAACATGAAAAATGTTTCTGTTTTAATGATGTGTTTACTGTACATAGATTGTTGTAGAAACGGAACACACATGAAATGCAAGTGTTCCAAATAACGATATAGTATTTTATAAAAAGTGTCATTTTGCTTAACTTCTCACTCTATACAACTCTAAGCAACTGACACGCAGGTAAGCAGACTTGAGCTGAGAAAACTGTGCAGGGTGGTGGATGTGATAGCAGGCTGCTTGCTGCTTATCGACACATTTAAAGGACAAAAGACGCTGATGGAGAGGTGAGAAGTGATTTAAGGTGGGACGGATCTATGAGTTTTTTCGTAGGCTCTGGTAATTGTAGTGTTAAGGAACACTTTGGTGGCATCTCCCCGCTGCTTCCTCCCTTTGCCCACCCCTCTCTGCCTCAGTGGCAACTCGTATGCCCCGCCATCCATCCACTGGTTCTGAGAGACCCCACACCCAGGCAGATGGACGCTAGCAGCCTGGAGATACGTCCAAAGTGTTCTGTCTGCAGCTTAGTGATTGGGGATCTGCTTTTATGCCAGCTTCTCCATGTAGTCTTGTCCTCCTCAGACAGGTCTTGACCACCTGTATAGCTTGTCCCTCTCAGGTTCAGACCCCAGGTCCGCTATACTGTTATTTCCATGGCACACCTGGTCAGCTCCCACAGCACACCACTGGTTGAAAAGCATTTTACTAATGTGATATGACTTCTGTTGGGGGTATGAACAGAGATTAAACATTCTCCAGGGGTGCCAGGAATAACAACAACAACAACAACATTTATTTCTATAGCACATTTTCATACAAACAGTAGCTCAAAGTGCTTTACATATTAAAGAATAGAAAAATGAAAGACACAATTATAAAACAAAATACATCAACATTAATTAACATCGAATAAGAGTAAGGTTCAATGGCCAGGGGGGACAGAAAAAACAAAAAAACTCCAGACGGCTGGAGAAAAAAAATAAAATCTGTAGGGATTCCAGACCACGAGACCACCCAGTCCCCTCTGGGCATTCTACCTAACATAAATGAAACAGTCCTCTTTGGATTTAGGATTCTCACGGAAGGACTTGATGATGATGGTCACGTAGACGTCTGGCTTTTAATTTATCCATCATTGTTGGAGCATCATGAAGCTTTGAAAAAATAAAATCTGCAGGGATTCCAGACCATTAGACTGCCCAGTCCCCTCTGGGCAATAGACAAGGTTGGCAACCACTGGTGTACCCCATTGCATTTGGAGTTTGCCTGAATGACTAACAATTTTGTCAGAATATTTTCTTATCTTC
Source organism: Polypterus senegalus (assembly GCF_016835505.1). NCBI lineage: Eukaryota > Metazoa > Chordata > Cladistia > Polypteriformes > Polypteridae > Polypterus > Polypterus senegalus. Next base: position 13,439,138 of record NC_053166.1, read on the forward strand.
ATTGCACAAGCAGATCTGGTCATGGCTTGCGTTACGTAACAAGCCACTTTCACAAGCAGGCAGGGCTGTCACACACTGCTGGTCCTGGTTACTTCCATTTTTGTTAGCTGCTGTCACCCACAAACACAAACAGCACTGTGGTGTTAGCACTGATAGCTCAACACGCGTTGATCCAGCCTGCTTCATTCAATGCAGCGTTGCAGGGGTTCACAGTGATTTACTACTCGTCAGAGGTGGCTAGCAGCTTGTGCCACGGCATCGTTATGGACAGTCAGCCTGTGACTGCCAGCTTCTGAATGCACACAAGGCCAGCAGAAAATTAACCTTTCAGCATTTTGACACGCTTCTAAATACAAATTACAGTTGTTGGTCCACTGGCCTTTAGCGCAGTGTATCGACATTCATTTGTGGTCCGCCCTGGACAAGTTAATCAATCATCTTGCTGCAGTACAGTAGTAGAAGGACATGAAAATGACCAGCAGATATGTGGGCTGCCAGCCATTCCTCTTCCTCACATTCCTAGAACAGAACTATCAAATGCTGACTGTCCACCTCTTTTTTGAACATAATCATCATGCATGTGACCTTCTTCTTTATATTTTGTACTAGCTGTGCTACTGGTCTAAGACGGGTTGAAATCTAAATAATCAGCATTGACCTCGGTGTTAACGTTTGCAGTGCGCCTCCTATTGGAGTGTATTTTGTAATGCATGCAGCTGTAACAGATGGCACATCGCAAACATTTATAGTAATAAAATGCTTTTGTCATGTGGCATTTGTTGGAATTACAAATGCAATGCATAGATATCTGTTATATGGCACTATGCCTCCCTGACTATATATGTGTATAGAAGCAGGCAGTGTGGTGCTGTGGTTAAGGCTTTGGACCTCAAACCATGAGGTTGTGGGTTCAAATCCTCCCACTTACATCGTGTGACCCTGAGCAAGTCACTTCATCCAATGGGAAGTGGGAAGAAACATACTCAAATATTGTAAATCACTTTGGATAAAGGTGCTTCTATCTTACTATACATATTGTGAACGGGACCCGGGTACAGACTGGCAGACATGTTGTAATTAGAACAATCTAGACGAGAACAGGCCATTCAGCCCAACAAAGCTCGCCAGTCCTATCCACTTGTTTCCTCCAAGAAAACATCAAGTCGAGTTTTGAAAGTCCCTAACGTCTTACTGTCTACCACACTACTTGGTAGCTTATTCCAAGTGTCTATCGTTCTTTGTGTAAAGAAAAACTTCCTAATGTTTGTGCGAAATTTACCCTTAACAAGTTTCCAACTGTGTCCCCGCGTTCTTGATGAGCTCATTTTAAAATACAAGTCTCGATCCACTGTACTAATTCCCTTCATAATTTTAAACACTTCAATCATGTCACCTCTTAATCTTCTTTTGCTTAAACTGTAAAGGCTCAGCTCTTTTAATCTTTCCTCATAATTCAACCCCTGTAGACCTGGAATCAGCCTAGTCGCTCTTCTCTGGACCTTCTCTAGTGCTGTTATGTCCTTTTTGTAGACCAAAACTGCACACAGTACTCCAGATGAGGCCTCACCAGTGCATTATAAAGGTTGAGCAGAACCTCCTGTGACTTGTACTCCACACATCGTGCTATATAACCTAACATTCTGTTAGCCTTCTTAATGGCTTTTGAACACTGTTTGGAAGTTGATAGCTTAGAGTCCACTATGACTCCTAAATCCTTCTCATAAGGTGTACTCTCGATTTTCCGACCGCCCATTGTGTATTCAAACCTAATATTTTTACTTCCTATGTGTAATACTTTACATTTACTGACATTAAATTTCATCTGCCACAAATCTGCCCAAGCCTGTATGCTATCCAAGTCCTTCTGTAATGATATAACGGATTCCAAATTATCTGCTAATCCACCTATCTTGGTATCATCTGCAAACTTAACCAGCTTGTTACTTATATTCCTATCTAAATCATTTATATATATTAAAAATAGCAGCGCCCTAGCACTGACCCCTGTGGAACACCACTCTTAACATCGGCCAGTTCTGATGAGGTTCCTCGCACCATCACCCTCTGCTTCCTGTGTCTGAGCCAATTCTGCACCCATCTAAAAACATCACCCTGAACTCCCACTTCTTTTAACTTGATGCCCAACCTCTCATGTGGCACCTTATCAAATGCTTTCTGAAAGTCCAGATAAATAATATCATAAGCTCCACTTTGATCGTATCCTTTTGTTGCCTCCTCATAGAATTCCAACATGTTAGTAAAACACGACCTCCCCCTTCTGAACCCATGCTGACTGTTCAGAATAACTCCTGTCCTTGCCATGTGTTGCTCAATCTTATCCTTAATAATTCCTTCCATTAATTTTCCTGTGATGCTTGTTAAGCTTACTGGCCTATAGTTGCTTGGATCTGCCCTGTCACCCTTTTTATATAATGGGATGATATTTGCCATTTTCCAGTCCTTGGAATCTCTCCAGTGCACAGTGACTTACTAAAATATGTGTCAAGGGTTTATATATGTACTCACTAGCCTCCTTAAGAACACGAGGATAAATATTATCTGGGCCTGGTGATTTGTTTGATTTCATCTTATTTAATCTGAGCAGCACTTCTCCTCTACAATTTCCAAATCCCTCAGTACCTCCTTAGTAGTCCCTGTTACTCCTCTGAGGTTATCCACTTGCTCACTTGTAAACACCTCAGAAAAATGTAAGTTTAGGGCATCTGCTATTTCATTGTCTGTATCTTTTAATTCCCCTTTACTATTCCTGATGAACTTGACCTCCTCCTTAACTGTTCTTTTACTACTAAAATACTGAAAGAATCTCTTGGGGTCTTCTTTCGCCTTATCTGCTATATTCCTCTCCAACTGTCTTTTAGCCTTCCTGATATCCTTCTTAATGGTTGCCCTCATGTTCTCATATGCGCTACGATTCTCTTTGCAGTCATTAGTCTTATATGCCTTATACAGCAGTTTCTTCCTTTGCAACTTCTTTTTAAATCTTTATTAATCCATCGTGGAGTTTTTTTTAGTTTCCTATTAATTCCAAATTTAGGTATGTATCTGTCCTGCATTACATGTAAAACATTTTTAAACCTGTTCCACTGCTCCTCGACTGTCTCCACATTTAAAAGCTTATCCCAGTCTATCCTACTTAGACTTTGTCACATCTGCTCAAAATTAGCCCTACCAAGTTCAACTTAACAATTTTAGTCTTTGCATCTGCACTCTTACAAAATACTGAGAATTGTATTACATTATGGTCACGTGACCCTAGTGGTCCAATCACCTCTACACCCTCAATTCTATCCTGATTATTACAGAATACTAAATCCAGACAGGCTTCACCCCATGTTGGTCCTCTAACATGCTGTGTTAACAAACAGTCGCTGATTACTTCTAAAAACTCCTGCTCTTGTGCTCCTCCATCTGTAAGGTTATCCCAGTTAATATTTGGATAATTAAAGTCCGCCATGACTATAATATCCCCCTGTAAACTTGCCTTTTTGATATTACTAAAAAGATGTCTGAATTGGGTGGTCTATAACACACTCCTAAAATAAGACCTTTTTCCCTAATATTTTCCAGGCGAAGCCACATGTTCTCACTAATTCCACCACCACACGTTTATTTACAATATATTTACAAAGTTAATCAGTGCACACAAACCCACAAATCCCCAAAGTCCAGACCTCTCACACACTTTGCCTTTTCTCCTTCTTCTGGCCGCCTCCACTCTCGCTTCTCCTGCTTCGTCCTCTCCTCACCCGACTCCAGCCTCGAATGAAGGGAGGCGGCCCCTTTTATCCACACCCGGATGTGCTTCAGGTGCTTCCCGGCAATCTCCCGCCGACACGCCCCAGTGTGGCGGAAGTGCTGAGGTCCAGGGATCCCAAGGCATTGGGGCATCCCCTGGCGGTGACCATGGGCCCCTACAGAGCCCACCTGGCATCCCTGACAATATATATATATATATATATTTTGGCAGGAGGTTGGGTGTCAGACCCAGCTGGAACGCCTGGAAGGACCGGAAGGCAGACTATACGTTCCCCTGGGCCACAAGGGGGCAACCACCCTGGATAGTGTGGGGACCACGGGGACAGAGTGTGGAGGCTTAAACCCACTGGGGCCCATGGCCTCATAGAGCTTCCGCCACACCTAGGAGTGTTGATGTAGGACCTTCCAGGAACACCCGGAGTGCGGCTCTTCCGCCACACCAGGAAGTGCCACCGGAAGGACGTCAACGAGCACCTGAAGCACACCTGGGTGATTGTAACTGTACCGTTGGGGAGCCGGAGTCAGTAGAAGAAGGCAACGTTAGGGAGTAAGGAAGAAAGGCGACCCAAGGAGGACCATTGGAAGGCCCAGGAAGTGAAGGGTGTTTTGGTACTGGAGCACTGTGAATGTGCGGGACTTGTGTCTTGGGGACCTTGTCTTTAATAGATGTGTGCGTTTTAAGAACTGCTGGTGTCCATCTGGTTGTGTCCGGGCTGGTATCTCACCATATTTATATATTAAAGCTGTCAAACTCCTGCTAGTCATGAATGGGATTTTTATTGATTAAAGGGTGTGGTATATGGCCAGCAGTTCATCCCGGCCAATACCCCCATGCCGCCAGGTGGAGCCCTTCTTGCAACATGGAGGTGCCGCGAGTTCCATGGGGGCCACCAGGGGATGCTGCAGGAAGGCACAAGGATTTTTATTATAGCCCGGAAGTACTTTCTAGTCATGGGGACAGTACTTCCGGGAAGAAGAAAAGAAGGAGTTTTCACCTGACCCGGAAGTGTTATGAAATCACGTGGACTGAGGGAAAGAAGCACTTCTTGGTCAGGGACTATAAAGGACTCTGAGAAACCCCAGCAAGTTGAGCTGAGTTGGGACGAAGGGTGATGAAGCTTCTGGGAGTGGAGGATTGAGGATTGTATTGTTATTATTGTTGTTATTGGAAGTATTGTGGAGGCGGAGGTGCTTTGTGCACAATTTATGAAATTAAATTCTTTTGTGACTTTTATCTGGTGTCTGGCGTATGGTCTGAGGGTTCAAGGGGACAAGAGCGGCCCCTATCTGTCACAAGGGTTATTTTTAACAAAAGGGCTCTGTGACAAAAAATAAGCTCTGAGGAGCACAAAAGACAAAAGTTGATACCTTTAAAGAACACTTCCACAGCAAACAATATCCCAATACAAAAATCCAAAGAACAGTCAAAAAATCAGAGCAAAAGGTTGCAAATTGTAAGCAAGTCACTCAACACTGAAGCTCAGCTGCACCACTAGCTCTGTCAATGAACCGCAAGGGACAGCGGGTTTCTTGAGCCTTTATAGGCTGAGGGCAGTCATTTGACTGAGCTTTACAGGTGGTCCTGCCTTTTGGGCAACCACCCACAAAATACCAGGAACATAACACAAGTTTTAGATGTTGTCAGAGACAGCTGGGGAGGCAACCCGGCCAGGACGCCCAGGAGGATCGGAGGAGGGCTTGCACCTTTCCCAGACCATGTGGGAGCAACCGCCCTGGTACCTTTGGGGGCCACAGGTACAGAGCTTTGAAGCTCCACCCTGTAGGGGCCCGTGGTCCCCTCCAGGGGGCACCCCTATGCCTTTGGAGCCCTGGACCTCAGCACTTCCACCATACCCGGAAGTGCTGGGGGGAAGAGGAACGGGGACACCCAGAGTGCTTCTGGGTGAGCAGCCGGCACTTCCGCCACACAGGGGAGTGTCGGCGGAGGAGTGTCGGGAAGCACCTGGAGCTCGTCCGGGTGTGGATATAAGGGGCCGCCTCCCTCCATTCGATGGCTGGATCTGGGTGGAAGAGGACAGAGCTCGGAGGAGAGGAGTGGAGGCAGACCAGAGACTGAGAGGCATAGTGTGAAGGCCTGGACTTAAAGGGGTGATTGGTGCTGCGGCACTGGGATTGTGCACTCTGTTGTATATAAATAGTGAAAATAAACGTGTGTGGTGCTAAAAAAATCATGTCTACCTGTCTGTGTCCGGGCTGTACTCCACAATTGTCTGGGGAAGGCGCAAGCCCTCCTCCGGTCCTCCTGGGTGTCCCGGCCAGGTCGCCTCCCCAGATGTCTCTGACAATACATAGAAATAAAATGATACACAAAATTGATGGAATAATGCAAATAATTAACAAATATAATAAACAGTTGAACCAAAAATGAATTAAAAAAACATCAAAAAAGATTTTTGAACCCCAGCCAGGGCAGGAATCCTGACTGAAACGTAACAATTTAACTTTCTTTTCAGCAACCTGGACATTAAACAGGGCACCGCCACAGGACCCCAAACCTTTTCCTGTTTCCGTCTGATTATTTTACTATATATGTTGAATTCCCTGCATATATTTGTGTGTGTTGTATTCCCAACACAATTCTGAGGAGACATGTAAGTAAGAATTTCACTATAACGCGTACACATGACAGGGCACTTGACCTTGCACTGGCTCTGTGTGTTTGATTGCACAATGCGTCCTGCTGATGGCCGCCTATTCATTCTATTTGGCTGCCTGCCCTTCTGTTCACACTCCATTTTTCCTGGAAGCCTGCATTTAAAAATGCCTCATCCTCTTCTAAGAAAGCTTAATCTTCTAAATGCGTAGTTCAAGCTGTTGTAATGTATATATCTGGGGAAGTTCAAACCCCAAGTCCCCTGCTTAGACTCACCTGTGATAGGGGGGCTCCTCACTAGTTGGGTTTTCCATGTCAAGCACCCACAGGGACGGACTCGGCTGACACGACTCACTCCTCTCTCCTTGGTGACGTCAGGCGTTGTCCGTCTACTTGTGTCATTTCAGCTCTTGAGCTGGAGCTGGTGGAGGGTTGAGGTTCAAGTCAAGTGGATTTACTGTCATACCATCCATACGCCATATTGCAGCATACGGTGGCATGAAAGGACTCGACATGCAAGTGGAAGACAGGTAGAGAACTTACAGTCTACTATAAATTGATAATTCTGGTGATCCCTTGGAGTTCAGAGAAGTTGCTCTTACTTTGTACACCATGAAGACCTTTGAGATGCTGGTCCTAAAACAGCCACAACCCCTGGTTTCAGAACATTGAGATCCTCTGCAGTTTGCTATCCGACTCATAGAGGTGTAGAAGATTCTCTGATCTCCATGCTGCACAGAGTCTACTCCAACTTGGACAAAGCTGGGCACCACAATCAGGATCGTGTTCTTTGATTTTTTTCCAGTGTTTTGAACACCATTCTGCTTTACCGACTGGGGAAAAAGCTCAAGGCTTTGCATCTTGATGCCCCCTCAATTTTCTGGATCCTGGACTACCTGACCAACAGACATCAGTTTTGTGAGGCTGAGGGACTGTGGGTCAGAAATAATGGTGTGTAATACTGGAGCACCCCAGGGAACCGTCACATCTCCCATTCTGTTCACCCCTCGACACAGTAGACTTCCAACACAACACCAGTGCTTGCCATCTACAGAAATTTTCAGACGACACCTCCATCATAGGCTGCATTAATAATGGAGATGAGTCGGAGTACAGGAAAATTGTGGAGGTCCTGTGGTGCAGGGAGTACAACCTGCAACTCAACATCAGCAAGACAAGAGAGCTGGTGGTGGACTTGTGTTGTGCCAAGAGGCCTCTAGGACCAGTCGCCATCCAGGGGGAAGACACAGAAGTGGTGCAAAGCTACAAGGACCTGGGGGTCCACATAAACAATGAAGGGGACTGGTCTGTCAACAGAGTGGCGCCATATAAGAAGGCCCAGAGCAGACTGGACTTGCTAAGGAGACTCTCAGGTTTTTAGATGTGTGCAACAAGCTGCTGGAAGTCTTTAAGTATAGCAAGTAACTGAAGTTTTACAGAAGAAACATTTTTTTCCTTTTTTGTCTTTTATCCTGTGTGTTCTTTATTTTTGTGTGAGATCAGTTTTGCTTTGAATTTTCACTAAACCTTTTTAAAACAAACTTTACTTGACCGACGAATTTCCTTTGTGATGAGTTTGACTCAGGCTGGATCCTGCCTTGCTTAACTCAGTAGCGGCTCAATTTTGGGAAACTGGAAAAGAACGCGACTACAAAACACAATGTCTGAGCACACTAAGCCTGCTAACCCCGGACACCCTGGAAGGTGTTTGTGGAAACGATGATGGTGGAAAAATTGGAGGCCATCATGAAAAATCCCCTCCATCCCCTCCAGGAGGCGCTCTGTCTTGGTGCATGTTCAACCACAGGCTCATTCCACCATAGTGTGCTAAGAGGCGCCTCCTCTAAGGGTCTTTTCTTTTCACTTCCTTTAGGCAATTCAGTGCTTCCACCTGATGTACTTTTGTAAATGCTGCAGGGGTTGGATGGGCATCCCGGCCAGAGAAGGGCGATGGTTCCTTACCCGGATGGGAGGCTCCAATATGGCAGATGGGCATCCTGACCAGGAGCCAGACCTGGAAGTGATTGCCAGAGTGGATGAATAGACAGATGTCGCTGCAGACTCTTTATTCCCCCAGGACACTAGATGGTAGTGGCCCTGGATATCGGTGCCCAGAATGGAATCAGTAGGGCATGCTGGGAAGTGTAGTCTGGCAACACAGCCCTGCTGGGGTCCGTGGGTGCTGCAAGATGGCGCTGTAGGGAAATGCGCTCCCTAATAACGGAACATCTGTATGACCCGGAAATACTTCCATCGGGCAGTGGCCCTTGCACTGGATGTACAGTAGATCCCCGCGAAGTTGTGGTTCAGAGTTCATGGCCTCAGTCATTCACAGATTTTTCCTTAGAACCTATCTAATAATTGTCAGTGGAAACCACAAATATCCTCTGCAATTTTTATGGCTTCAATCGTGGCAATACTGCACTATAGAGAGAACAGGAAGCAAGTGTAGAGGAAAATGCAGCTTGAGATGGTGAAAGTGGCCAATAGAATTTGAAACTGCAACTCCCAGCAGCTGCGGTGGGCTGGCGCCCTGCCCGGGGTTTGTTCCCTGCCTTGCACCCTGTGTTGGCTGGGATTGGCTCCAGCAGACCCCCATGACCCTGTAGTTAGGATATAGTGGGTTGAGTAATGGATGGATGGCTGGATCTCCCAGCAGTGGCTCTGATTGGACTTCTGCTGAGGGTGCTGGGGTTGTTGGGGTCAAAGGATATCAAAGGATATAGCTTTTAAAAACGGGACCGGTGACCAAAAGCAAAAAAAAAGTTTTTGTAATTTGTGTTTCAAGTTCCTGTATGTCTGCCTGCCTTCTGTTGGGTTACCTGTACCTATTCATTTTGTCCTGGATTGTTTTGTGCGTCTGGATTGTCTGCCGTCTGCGAGTGTACATCAGGACTGTAAGTGGATTTATGGCCATCCTGCAAAGAAAGGAGCGCTCATGAACCTGTCCACTCATCATCACCATTTCAGGAACTTGGCTGGTGTGGCCCCAAAGACTGCTGCAGGTTATAATCTCGTTGTAGCCTTCATTTGGAATTTTTACCTTTTTTAACTGGATTATTTACTTAAAGACTTTGATGCACTACACTATTTATTTGAACACTGTCTGGTTTTATTCTAAAGAAAAGCAGGGTTTGCACTTTGCACCTTACCTTTGCTTCGTTGTCCAGCTCATCCGGTTACATTACCGACGGTGTCGGGTTCAAGAGGCTCCCAAAGGAGAGATGGGAACGTGGAGCAAGAACCGCATCGTCACAGGTAGGTGAACAGATAATTAGAAATATATAGGAATAAATAATAACTACAGTAATAACAAACAGCAGTAGTAATTGTGAATTTACCCTTGGGATTAATAAAGTATCTATCTATCTATCATATAGTGCCTTTCATATCTATCTATCATATAGTGCCTTTCACATCTATCTATCTATCTATCTATCTATCTATCTATCTATCTATTATATAGTGCCTTTCATTTCTATCATCTATCCATCTAATAAGTGTAACAAATGTACAGCATATAGATACACTACTAGCAGCAGGGTTCACAGTCTGGACCACCAAGGAGTAGAAGCTGTTGCAGAACCTGGCAGAACTGGTCAGATGCTACAGAACCTCCCGCCAGATGTGAGTGACCATGGTAGGCGTATTAGTGGTCCTTCACAAGGTGAGAGAACATTAGAACAATCTGGACGAGGCCAGGCCATTCAGCCCACCAAAGCCTACCACTCGTCTCCATTTAATTCTCCCAAAGTAACATCAAGTCAGGGTATTTTAAAAGAATTCAGTGGACAGGACTCGCGAGCTTTGGTAGGTTGCTTTCATGTTCAGAGGAGTTGTTGCTGCTTTCAGTGTTCCACAGTCGTTGTGCTGTTCAACTTTCAAAACATTTTTGATCACAAAAAATGAATCTTTAAAGTCGCACTTGCTTTCAGCAACACAAGGTACAACCTTATCCTTATCCAGAATTACAGCCCCCATAGAACTTTACAGTAAATAAGACTAAAGGCTTTATTCAGACTTGTTAAGTTTAATCTTATAATTAAACAATATAAAATATGAAGACATACAGTAAAAAAATAAATTACACGTTATTAATATGCTCTGCATTTACATTGTAAAGGATGAAGACAAAACTAGACAGCTTTTTTCTTTAAATCATGTATCAATCAATACAATTTATATATAAGAACATGCCAGATAAGTAATACATGCTAGAATGTGATACACTGAGGCATTTATTATATAAAAATAGACTTACAAATTCAATTAATAAACACACTGTACTCAGCAATCCAGACAGGAGCCACATGAGAATGCTGCATTAGAACAATTGTGATGAGAACAGACCGTTCAGCACAACAAGCTCGTCCATTCTGTTCACCTCGATAGTCCAAAATAAAACCAAGTCGAGGTTTGGAGGGCCATAAAGTCCATCTCTCCACCACACTTTTTGGTCATTTATTCCACGTGTTTGTTGTTCTTTGAGTGAAGTAGAAGGTCCTAACCTTGGTGCTAAATCTGTCATTGAGATGTTTCCAACCATGTAGACCCCCCATGTTGCTGTTGTAGAATTTATTTTTAAGGTAACACCTGGGATCAACCGCATTAATTCACTTCATAGTTTGAAACACTTCAGTCATGTCAGCTCTTAATCTCGATTTTGTGTATCCGCCAGTCAGAATAATCAAGGGGTACCAACTGTCTCCAGCTCAGGGGTTGCCAACCGGAATCTTGAGCTGTTTTGTCGCTTTACCAGTGCATGTTCCCCAACCTGAGCTGTGTCTTTCCTATCTACTTATGTATTGTGATGGATATAATGGCCTACTCATCATGTGGACTGACATCCCGACTGGGATGAATGGTGTTTCCTTATCTGGCCAGGATGTTTTCCTTTTCTCTTTCCCAACTGGGAGGAGAGTATAATAAATAACTGGACAGATGGAGACTGCCTCCCGTGAACAGCGCATGTCTCTTTTGTTTATGATGTACCTATGTGTGTTGGGAGAGGGGGGTGGCTTAGGGAATGTCTCTTGTGTTTTGTGGGTGGCTCTTTAAGGGGTGGGGCCACCTGCCTATCCCCACCTGGAATGGCTCTCCTCCCTATTTGAGAGCGGGCCTCCCACAGTTCTTGGTGGTTCATTGTATTTACTGGGGTACAAAGCAAGGAATATAAAGAAGTGCTGGAGGATTTCATTTCTACTGCAGACCAAGCTAGTGTGTGTTCATCTATTTGTGCCAATGTCCAGGTTTTTTTACCTTGTATGTTGTGGAAGATGGCCCAGACACAGACTGGCGGACATGGTCTTAACACCCAACACACGTTTATTTACAAATAATATTTACAAAGGTGCAGCACAACCCCAAAACTCCACCAAAGTCCAGACCTCACAATGCCTCTCTCTTCTCTTCAGGCCGCCTCCACTCCTCTCCTCCAAGACTTTGTCCTTCTTCCACCCGACTCCAGCCCCTGAATGGAGGGAGGCGGCCCCTTTAATATACACCCAGATGTGCTCCAGGTGCATCCCGATAATCTGCCGGCACTCCACAGTGTGGCGGAAGTACCAGCTGTGCACCCGGAAGCACTGGTCGTCTTCCCCCCAGCACTTCCGGGTGTGGCGGAAGTGCTGAGGACCAGGGCTTAATAGGCATTGGGAAGCCCCCTGGCGGTGACCACAGGCCCCTACAGGGTTGAGCTTCCAAGCTCAGTTCCCGTGGTCCCCAAAGCCACCAGGGTGGTCGCCCCCTTGCGGTCTGGAAGAGGCATAATACCTCCTCCGGTCCTTCCGGGCATCCCAGCCACTTGCCACAATGTTACAAAACTGAAAATTAGATTGAACCATGGCGCCTTTTGATTTAAGTCATTGTAGGGTCGCCTTTTGGGTGCGCGGATTTTTTGAATTCCAAATAAATGATGTTATATTGAGCATGGGAAAGGCGCTATATAAATAAAATGTATTATTATTATTATTATTATTATTCATTATTAATGTCTTAAATGATTTGTTAATGTATATGGGTATGTTTTGAAATAGAAACAGAAGCCTAGGGAGGATATCCATCTTCACAACGTTAATTCTAACATTGCTAAAGTAAGACCATCTACACGTCTTGTTTAATTTTGTCCATGCAAACAGAAAAATTTTCTTGAAAAAGAGCTTTATATTTACTTGTGATGTTTACGCCCCGTGACCCTGTAGTTAGGATATGGCGGGCTGGATAATGGATGGATGGATGGATGGATGGATGGTGTTTACCCTCCTGGTTCATTGAACACACTTGGGAGTGGAGAGTTTTCTTGTGTTTCTGGGCTTTTGCTTTGTGTTTTTTCTGGATTTGGAATCCTTGCTTTGTTTTTGACTTCATCTTTGGATTTTTTATTGAGACTGTTTATTGTTTATTGATATTTTTGAACTTCTACTCCATTCTATGACCATGATATTTGGCTACTGTATTGGGACTTTGCTCACCTTGCATATTCAGGGAAATCCTTGTGCATTTCAAAGTCTTTAAAAAGAAACCATTTATTTTATAAAGATTTGTCTCGGCCCTTCAGGCTTCTAGTTAGGCTTTTTGACGGTGTTTTCTCCCCCACTACTGGGCAACTTTTGAAAGTATTTTGTACCTGTGCTTTCAGGACTCTCCTGTTCATAACAAATATATAAATATATATAGTATATATTATATATACACTGCTCACAAAAATTAAAGGAACACTTTAAAGAAACACATTAGATACATCAGATCTCAATATGAAGTTGGATATCTGTACAAATAACGACAGGGCAATGTCTTAGGAACAAAAGGATGCCAAGTCTTTTAATGGAAATAAAAGTTTTCTGTCTACAGAGGGCTCAATTCTGTAGACACCCTAAAATCAGAGTGAAATGAAGATGTGGCAGGCTAGTCCATTTTTCAAAAACTTAATTTCTGCTACTCAAAATGCTTTTCAGTATCTTGTGTGGCCCCCACGAGCTTGTATGCATGCTTGACAACGTCGGGGCATGCTCCTAATGAGACAACGGCTGGTGTCTTGTGGCATTTCCTCCCAGATCTGTATGAGGGCATCCCTGAGCTGTTGTACAGTCTGAGGAACAACCTGGCAGCGCCTAATGGACCGAAACATAATGTCCCACAGATGTTCTATTGGGTTTAAGTCAGGGGATCGTGAAGGCCATTCAATTGTTTCAATTCCTTCATCCTCCAGGTACTGCCTGCATACTCTTGCCACATGAGGCCGGGCATTGTCGTGCATTAGGAGGAAACCAGGACCTACTGCACCAGTGTAGGGTCTGACAATGGGTCCTAGGATTTCATCCTGATATCTAATGGCAGTCAAGATGCCGTTGTCTAGCCTGTAGAGGTCTGTGAGTCGCTCCATGGATATGCCTCCAAGATCATCACTGACCCACCACCAAACCAGTCATGCTAAACGATGTTACAGGCAGCATAATGTTCTCCATGGCTTCTCCTGACCCTTTCACGTCTTTCACATATACTCAGGGTGAACCTGCTCTCATCTGTGAAAAGCACAGGACGCCAGTGGTAGACCTGCCAATTCTGGTATTCTATGGCAAATGCCAATTGAGCTCCCGGTGCTGTGCAGTGAGCACAGGCGCAGTAGACATTTGGGCCCTCAGGCAACCCTCATGAAGTCTGTTTCTGATTGTTTGGTCAGAGACATTCACACCAGTGGCCTGCTGGAGGTCATTTTGTAGGGCTCTGGCAGTGCTCATCCTGTTCCTCCTTGCCCAAAGGAGCAGATACTGGTCCTGCTGATGGGCTATGGACCTTCTATGGCCCTCTCCAGCTCTCCTAGAGTAACTGCTTGTCTCCTAGAATCTCCTCCATGCCCTTGAGACTGTGCAGGGAGAAACAGCAAACCTTCTGGCAATGACACGTATTGATGTGCCATCCTGGAGAAGTTGGACTACCTGTGCAACCTCTGTAGGGTCCAGGTATCGCCTCATGCTACCAGTAGTGACACTGACTGTAGCCAAATGCCAAACTAGTGAAGAAACAGTCAGAAAAGATGAGGAGGGAAAAATGTCAGTGGCCTCCACCTGTTAAACCCTTCATTCCTGTTTTGGGGGTCATCTCATTGTTGCCCCTCTAGTGCATCTGTTGTTAATTTCATTAACACCACAGCAGCTGAAACTGATTAACAACCCCTCTGCTACTTAACTGACCAGATTAATATCCCATAAGTTTCATTGACTTTATGCTACACTCTGATTAAAAAGTGTTCCTTTAATTCTTTTGAGCAGTATATATACAGTAATCCCCCGTTGATCACGGGAGATAGGTTCCAAGGCCGGCCGCAATAACTGAATTTCCGCGAAGTAGGGACACCATATTAATTTAATTATTTAACGTGTATTTGGACGTTTTTAAACCCTCCCTGTACTGTTTACAACCCACCCTTTACTCTGTTAATAACAGGTTCAACTGTTAAGCAATATGAAATCGGTAGATAATATTACAGTTACTGTATAGCGAAGTACTCGTAGCTATATATGACGTGATGATGGTGATGAATATGCTGTTCAGTAAAAGTGATGACGATGAAGGTGATGATGACTTTTACTGCACAGCCGATGACTGTATTTTACGTCTCTTCAGACGGTGGTGCCATTTCCTGGGGCACCCCTTCCACGATTTCCGAAGGTGTATCCGTAGTAGTAGTAGGAACTGGCTCTTTTTTGCGAGGCTGCAAAAACATTGTGATCGGCAGTTGCTGCCGCTGCACAAAGAAACCACAAAAAAAAAAAAATCACACACAGTACAGTGTAAAGTAAACCGCTCGGCGAGAAAGCTTGAAGCGAAATGGTCGCGACTGAAAGACAAGGGGAGATGCTGTGGGATCTGGGCATCGGTCAAAGCACCAATCACGGGCCCGATTAGAAAGCTGGAAGCTGTGATTTGTCGGCTCCCTCCCATGTACCAATCACAGCCCGTGTTACAACGCACTTAGTCATCGAACTTGCTTTGTTGTTCTTAGACTAGGAAATACTACTACTATATTTAAAAACCCGCAAAGTCGTGAATCCGCAAAAAGTGAACCGCAAAGTAGCGAGGGATTACTGTATATATATATATATATATATATATATTGGACACTATGCATTATGTGCTACAGGTTCCAATTTACTAAAGTCCTGAAAATTCTTAAAATACTCACTAGAGGGGGAAATACCATCAAAAAACTCCAGCTAGTAATACAGAGAGCCACGTATAATCTTTATAAATAAAAAAGGTACTGATGCAAAAAGGATTTGTAATAACCTGAAACTCTGTGGAGCACAAAACGCAAAAAGCAATTTCCTGAAAACACAAAAGCAATCTAAGTGGAACAAAGTCGCGATACAGAACCTTGAAATGACGTCAGAAGTCAAAAATCCAAAAAAGAAAATCACAAAAGCACAGCAGCAACACATTCAGTTGAACCACAAGGACCTGAGTGTGGCACCCACCTTTATAGGGTTGTGGGTAGTCACTTGTGGTGAATGGCAGGTGGCCCCGCCTCTTAGGGGACTGCCCTCAAATCACATGGAACATAACACAGGCATAGAGAACAAAGCAGATAATTAACAAAAGTAACATTACCATACATTTAAGACTCAAAAGTGAAAAAATGGATATAAAACAAAGACCTGAACTCCTAGGGGGTGTAACTGAGCCCCATCCCCTTGACACAACAGTGACAGGTTCAAATAAAGCATTTTTATCATTCAAAAATACCTTCTTATGGGTTCTCTTTTTAAAGAATTCAAATGCTTTCTTTCCATTGTCTTTGTTCTCCACTCCTCCCAGGTGAGCTTTGCCCGACTCCACTCCCGATTCTGAGCAGCTCCTTTTCAGCCTGGACCCTGGGAATACTTCCAGTGCAACCTCATTACTATTAGAAAGCAGTTCTGAGTTGGATGAAACCCCCTTCCTAGGACAGAGGAGTGTGCTTTTGATACCCCTGCCTGTTGGCACCTAAGTGCCCCAACAGATCAGCCTGACAGGACTACTGTTCCCATGCTGCCCTGCAGGTGCACAAATGGGATCTCTGCCAGAGGGATGCTGCCACCTAGTGAACGGGGGGGGATTTCACATCTCTGGGAGAAGACTCCCACTGTCCTAGCATTATAAAGGCCTCCTGGCTGGATAGGGAACCAACATCCAACCCAACCAGGATGCCAGCTTGACCTTGCTTTCTCTGACAATATGTAATGTATATGCACTGTATATGTTTTATACAGTATATACACATGGGGTGTTGGAATTGTAAGGCTGCAGTGCTAAACACTGTACATACTTTGCAGTTCATAACAGATGACATTTATCAACCCCAACATTTGAAAATAAAGCCTGCCATGATCCGTACATTCCTCTACCAGCAATTTACTGCTCTGCATGTAAATCAAGCAAGGCAGAACTGTGAATTACATCAGCTTTCTTTTGTAAAAATGCAAATTGAAGGTCACCAGGGATAACAGACCCATTCAGCATTCCGGCAAATGACATCAAATCAAATCACAATTCCTTGTTGTGTCTGAAAAGTCACATTTGTGTTGGAATTCCTAATACTTGACATTGACTCTGATGTCTCGGAATGGCTAAACAAGAGCCACTGGAGACGGGAAAACGATAAAGACTAATCATACAGGGCAGAAACCCCTAAAGAATTTGAAGGGCTTATGAAAAGCCCTCATTCAAGTGTGGTGATGAAGCTAGCGGATACGACAGCCATGCGTTTTACTGCTTTCTAGGAATTACTAAGAATTAAGGCAAAAAAGAATAAAACAGCAATGTGTGTGTGTGTGTGTGTATGTGGGCAAAGAAGAAGATTTAAAAAAAGTGCAGCCTGAAGCCCATCTGTGCACTCGGCCATTGTTTGTACCCATTGACCACGAGCAAGGAGAGCTGGAAAATAAGATGCCATTCAATCGAAGGGCACACTTGAGGACATAAGGATGATTCGGGGGGTGCCAATGTATGATAACGCCATATATTTAGCTTGAACTATTCACATGTACATAAATATTTATTTAATATAGTACTTTGAACGTCTATTCAAGTATCTATCTATTATATAGTGCCTTTCATATCTATTTATTAATCTATCTTGCATTCATATCTATATATTATATAGTGCCTTTCCTATCTATCAATCTATTATATAGTGCTTTTCTTATCTATCTATCTATCTATCTATCCATCCATACAGTGCCATTCATAGCTATCTATTTATCATATATAGTGCCTTTCATATCTATCTATCTATCTATCATACAGTGCCATTCATAGCTATCTATTTATCATATATAGTGTCTTTCATTGACTCGCGGAGTCAATGGAGGCTCTGATCAGGGTGCTCGAGACACTGAGCAAGGAGTCTGAGTGTCTGGGATGGCGAGGGTCCTGATAAAAACTAACATCCAGGCCTTTAGTAACCTCTTGGGCACGGCCATCAGCAGTGTGTCTGTCTGCGGAGAGAGAGTCGACCTCATCGAGAGGTTTACTGACCTCGGCAGTGACATTCATGTCTCTTGTGACTCTTCCTATGAAGACAGTAAATGGACTGGGAGAGCATGGGGGGTCATGAGGTCACTGGAAAGGGGTGTGTGACACTCCTGATATCTGTGCAAAAGGACGAAGGTCCAAGTCTTTAGAGTCCTGGTGCTTCCTGTTTGTGAGACATGGACGCTATCCAGTGACCTGAGATGAAGACTGGACTCCTTCATGTGTGTCTCTTCACAGAATCCTTGGGTGTCGCTGGTTTGACTTTGTGTTGCTCATGGAGTCCTGAATGAAGCACATGACCTGCATTGTGAGGGAGCGCCAGTCACGGCACTATGGCCATGTGGCGTGATTACCTGAGGGTCATCTGACTCACAGGACCCTCATTGCTGTGGACCTGAGCAGCTGGATCAGGCCAAGGGGATGCCCACGTAACCCATGGCTGTGGCAGATAGAGGGTCATTTGTGGATGGTGTGCCTGGACCGCGTGTCTGGCTCAGGGGTTGCCAACTGGGATCTTGAGCAGTTTTGTCGCTTTACCAGTGCACGTGCCCCAACCTGCCCTGTGTCTTTCATATCTACTTATGTGTTTTAATGGATATAATGGACTACTCATCATGTGGTATCTTATCCGGCCAGGATGTTTCATTTTCCCATTCCCGGCTGGGAGGAGCATATAATAACTGGACAGACGGAGACCACCTCCCGTGAACAGCTGTTCCCCCCATATGATAGTTGGCAGTGTTCCTCTGGTGTGGCTTTGCTTTGGGTGCCTAAGGCCTGAATGGGACCTGTAGTCCGAGACGGCAGCCCTGTCGGGTTCCTCAGTTGTTGTCAAGAGGGGCTGCGGGGAAAAGGCTTTCTTACTTGACTCCATCTTACCTGACCCAGAAGAGCTTCCTGAGTGCAATGTGGTGGCACCAGAAGTCCTGAGCAGTAAGATGGAGTGGGAAAGAGTCAAGTAGAAGAGAAGGAAAGGAAAGAATTGTGCTTATGATTAACCTATTTTGTTAATTTAAGATGATTTATTTGAACCTGTGACTGTCTTTGGTCTTGTGGTGTCTGGGGTATTGAGAGACGCCCCCTATAGGCCACACTATACCATATAGTAACTGTTTAGATAGAATCCTTATCCCTCTTCCTTTACACTGGAAAGAACTGAATCAGTACAACAAAGAAACAACGGAACGGATTGAAAGTTTATTCTCGTTAATCCCACATAACCCCAAAGATGCTGTTACTCATAATGTTGGTCCTTACATGGACGCTGCCGCTTCCATCATCCTAAAAGGACATTTTATGATGCCAGTCTTTCCATGAGCAAGTCACCGTATAACAGGGGGAAACGAGAATGGAAAACTCACAGAGAGAGCACGCAGATTTCACACAGAATGCGTCCCCGGTGGAAACTCAACTGGCATTCGCCTCATTTTCAACAAGACAGAAGTCACCAGCAGTCAAATGAAACTCTTTGACATTGCTGTAGTTCAGAGATGGCCGGCACCAGAGGCACCATAAGTGGCTTCCCAAGCCAAGTTTTGGGGTCTTTCCTTTAGAGCGGTCATTCCCAAAAGTTAAGTCAAATTTATGGAGGACCACCTGTGACCAACAGCCAGTCATTAGCAGAAATTCCATGTGACAATTATCACACTGTATTTTTCATGAGGACATGTAGAAGACAAATAAAAATAACAAAGAAGAAGAGGTGGAGGCACGGAGGGGCAGTGGTAGCACTGCGGCCTCGCAGTTAGGAGACCCAGGTTCGCTTCCCGGGTCCTCCCTGCGGGGAGCTTGCATGTTCTCCCCGTGTCTGCTCCAGTTTCCTCCCACAGTCCAAAGACATGCAGGTTAGGTGCCCTGGCGATTCTAAATTGTCCTGTGGTGGGGTGGCGCTCTGCCCAGGGATTTGTTCCTGCCTGGCTGGAATTGGCTCTAGCAGACCCCCCGTGACCCTATGTTAGGATATAGCGGGTCGTATGACTGACTGAATGGCCAATAATATAAGATCTGGTTATAATATATATAATATTTTGAAGCCCATTATAACCAGACTCATTTTGATACTATATATAACAAAATTGGTAGAATTATGACAGCACGCGAATAACATTGTACCATAGGTTCGGCACGACACTGCTGAAAAGGTGCTGACTCCTGCTATAAATAATTTGTGTTCAATAACAATACCATCTTTATAATTTCATTCACCCCATAAAACTGGGACACGTTGCTGAGATGCTTCACAGAAGCGGACCTACTCGAGAGCGTAATCTCTGACTTCTAGCTCCCTATCCGTAAAGAAAGCCTTCTTGTCTTCTCCTCTCTTCATTTCTTTAACTCAACTAACGTATCATTAAGCAGATAACAAGCAATAGAAGCTGTTGATTTCACTAACATATTAAAAAAATATATTTAAAAACAGCTGGTTGTTAGCTTACCCACCATTTTAAGGGACAAAGAACACAAATGAGCGCTCTGAAGGCATACTAATGAACTCTGGGTGAAGTATTACCTCTGTTTTGGAATGCTGGCCCTCAAACCTTCTTCCCCAGAGAGTTGAGGTGTTCACTTGACAAATATCAGGATTGCCCAACATCTCTTATGGAGCCTCGACACAGGGCACCGTGCCCACCGCACTGATTCCACAGCCATGTGGCTGCTCTCTGCTGAACCACAACTTGAAGGCAACTCTCTGCTGCCCTCTGCAGACAAACATCCTGCATTACACACACATACAGTTCAAATTAAATATTAATGCAAATGCACTGATGGAAGTAAATGAGCACAGAGCTCTGGCTGGCAGTGCACATCCTTAATGGCTGCCACTCGTTCAGATATGTGTTGATCTTGTGAGAGTTGCCCAAAAGTGAGGTGGCATTTCACCACTCATAAATCAGCCAGTTCTGCCAGCTCGTGGAAGAGAATAGTAAAGGACGGTCGATCTTCTGGTCGCTGTGGAGGAAAAACCAAAAGAAAGAAAATAAGTATGTAAGGTCCCATTTACTTGTTAGAACGTTAGAACAATCTGGATGAGAACAGGCCATTCAGCCCAACAAAGCTCACCAGTCCTATCCACATAATTCTTCTACTGAAACATCAAGTCGAGTTTTGAAACTCCCTAAAGTCCTACTGTCTCCTATGTTACTTTATCACTTATTCCAAGTGTCTATGTAAAAAAAAAAATTCCTAATGTTTTTGTAAAATTTACCCCTAACAAGTTTCCAACTCTGTCCCTGTGTTCTTGATGACCTCATTTTAAAGTCACCATCTTGATCCACTGGAATAATTTCTTTCATAATTTTAAACACTTCAATCATGTCTCCTCTTAATCTTCTTTTGCTTAAACTGTAAAGGCTCAGCTCTTTTAATCGTCCCTCATAACTCATCTAGTGGAATCAGCCTAGTTGTTCTTCACTGGACTTTTCTAGCACTGCTATGTCCTTTTTGTAGCATGGAGACCAAAACTGCACACAGAACTCCAGATGAGTGTGTTATAAAGCTTCTTTGACTTGTGCTTCACACATCAAGGCGCTATATAACCTGACCTCCAATTAGCCTTTTGAACACTGTCTGGCAGTTGATAATGACGAGTCCACTACGACTCCTAAATCCTTCTCATAAGTTGGACTCTCGATTTTCAGGCATCCCATTGTGTCTTCAAAACAAACATTTTCACTTATTATGTGTAATTCTTTACCTTTACTGACATTAAATTCCATCTACCACAAATCTGCTCAAGCCTGTCTGCTGTCCAAGTCCTTCTGTGATGATTTAACACATAACAAATTATCATTTTTACTCATGTACCACGCGCCCTCGTGTAAGACGCGCACCCTAATTCTTACAAAGAAAATCGCGAAAATCGTTTTTCCCCATGTACGATGCACATTGTGATTGTATAGGACGTGTTCAGAGAGAGAGAGAGCGCAAGTGCGCGAGCAAGCGAGTGAGAGAGAGAGAGCGTGAGTGTGCAGGCAAGTGAGAGAGAGAGAGAGAGAGCGTGAGTGTGCAGGCAAGTGAGAGAGAGAGAGTGAGCGCAAATGCGCGAGCAAGCGTGCAAGAGAGAGAGAGTGCAAGCAAGCAAGAGAGAGAGAGAGAGCGTGAGTGCGCGAGCAAGCGAGTGAGAGAGAGAGTGCAAGTGTGTGAGCGAGAGAGAGAGAGAGCGTGAGTGCGCGAGCAAGTGAGAGAGAGAGAGAGAGAGAGAGCAGGAGTGCGCGTGCAAGGGAGAGAGTGCAAGTGCACGAGCAAGTGAGCAAGAAAGAGTGGGAGCGAGCGAGCCCAAACAGAAGAAGTAAACGTTACAGAATTACATTTCCTTGTGTATGACACGCACCTGATTTTCTAATGCTAATTTATGGGAAAAAATGTGTGCGTGGTACACGCATAAATATGGTATCTGCCAGTTCACCTATCATCTGCAAACCTAACCAGCTTGTTACTTATATTCCTATCTAAATCATTTATATCTATTAAAAATAGCAGCGGCCCCATCATCAGCCAGTTCTGATGAGGTTCTTCACACCATCACGCTCTACTTCCTGTGTCTGAGCCAATTTTGCACCCACCTACATACCACACCCTGAACTGCTACTATTTTTAATTTAAATCCCCCCATCTCATGTGGCACCTCATCGAATGCTGTCTGAAAGTCCAGATAAATAATATCATAAGCTCCACTTTGATTGTATCCTTTTGTTGCCTCCTCATAGAATTCCAGCATGTTAGTAAAACACGACCTCCCTCTTCTGAACCCATGCTGACTGTTCAGAAAAACTCCTATTCCTGCCAGGTGTTGCTCAATCTTATCCTTAATAATTCATTCCATTAATTTTCCTTTGATGCTTGTTAAGCTTACTGGCCTGTAGTTGCTTGAATCTGCCCTGTCACCCTTTTTATATAATGGGATGATATTTACCAATTCAAGCATTGTGTTTGTTTTCATTCCGAAACAAATTTTGTACTCCCACCGGGGTAAAGCCACACTGGAGTTGGCCTGCCACCCTGATCTCATCGTGGCATCTGTGCTCTATCACCTCTCTGAGACTTGTAAGAACTGGGATTTAGTGGTTATGGGGTGTCACACATGCATGCTTTCCAGGATTAGTAGCACCCCAAAGTAAGGGGGTGCTGTCGTTAACATTGTCATCTGTTTCTATTTACTGTATCTATCTGTCTATCTTAAGGGTAAATTTCACACAGACGTTAGGAATTTTTTCTTTACACAAAGAACGATAGACACTTGGAATAAGTGACCAAGTAGTGTGGTAGACAGTAAAACTTTAGGGATTTTCAAAACTCTACCTGATGTTTTCTTGGAAGAAATAAGTGGATAGGACTGGCAAACTTTGTTGGGCTGAATGGCCTGTTCTCGTCTAGCGGGTTCTATCTATCTATCTATCTATCTATCTATTATATAGTGCCTTTTATATCTATCTATCTATCTATCTATCTAATCCTAACACATATTGCCTTTCATAAAATTGTGTCTATCCAAATGTTATATAGTGCCTCTCTTATCTACTTACCTCCTTCCAGCACCACTCCATTAGCTGGTAGATAAAGTCAGATGCCAGTTTGGGTCTCAGAAGTCTCTGCCCGGCTGCAACGGCTTCCACCACTTCTCCGTTTGAGCGGTTCTCATATGGCATTTTCCCTTCACTGAAGACTTCCCACATTACAACACCTGGGGTAAGATGGGGTGACAGAAAGCAGATCAGCCACATTCTCTGATTGCATCGGTTAGAGTGTTTCTGCAATTCTAAGCCCCTCTTATTTAATATGGAAGGCATCTCTGTTTCATTATATACTGTAGGAATGTGCTTTTGTATTGTCACACATGTGTGTCCCAGACATGACCTCAGGGGTCATTTAATAACTGTTACCCTCCAAGCCAGAGGGTGGCACTATTGTCTAATGCCTTCTCCCCTCTGCAGAAAGGATGATTGACAGCTCCTCTCTCACTGAAGTCACTTCTGGTTTCCCCCTTCCTGAACCCGCCCCTCCCACCTTCCAGACGTCATAACCGACTCTAACACCATCTTGGGGCAGACTGAAGTAGGTTTGTGTCTGAACTAGATGATTTCTTCAACTCCTGTGTCTTATTACAGTAATGTCCATTCTTTGACAATAAAGTTAAACTATGTGAGGGATGGCCAGCATCCTTACTCAGCCGGGATGCCCTTAGGGTGGAAGGACAGGGGGAGACAGCTTACACAGGGTTTTGTCTCCCTCAGGGACACCAAATGGCAGTGAGTCTAGGCTCAAATCCCCTTATGGAATGCTGAGTATTGTACTCCCAGATGAAAGCCATTGGAAACGCTTACTGAGAAGAGTATTCTCCAATAAAAGACTTTTTTGTCTTTTTGTGTTGGGTGGGTGTCCACAACTAAAACTAAAGTTTCACTCCCCCTATTCATACTGATGAGACGATCCTAAAGTCCTTTAGATTCTACTCTCGCTACACCACTTCATATTACTCTCTCATTTTCTTCACCGTACAACAACTTCCAGTCTCCTCCCAATTGTCCTGCTATATTCCCCTTTATTCTCATTTTCCCGAACACTCAACACTCCCACCTTCCTCCTATCCATCATGTCATAAATCAGCCAGGGTTCCTCCTTTATGGGCTAACATTATACATTGATCCAAGAACATAATGGTGCTGTGTATTTGCCCACTGAAAGACTCGCCACACTAAACAATCCAAAATGTCTCCTTACCAAAGGACCATACATCAGACTTGCTGCTGAATTTGGAATATTGGATGACCTCAGGCGCTGACCACTTCACTGGAAACTTTGAACCCAGGGAGCTTGTGTACTGATCATCCAGGACAAACCTTAACAAAAAAATGAAAATGAAAATGTCACTAGAAAAAAATGTTCAACGCTAAAGTATTTGTGCCTTGTGCTGCCTTCTCATTCGCTGCATGGTATGCAAAAATTGCAAGACAAAATATGTGTGCCCCCTACTGGCAGGAAATTCAATTTCAGTAATTTACTGAAAGCACCTAAAGCTATGCTATACGGCCAAAGGTATGTGGACACCCCTCCAAATGACTGAGTTCAGGCGTTTTGTTGTTAACAGGAGCATCAAATCACCATTGAAAAACATTGGGTCCTGCTAAAGAGCTTGGTGACTTTAAACATGGCAACATCATAGGATGCCACCTTTCTCACATGTCAGTATTGAAATGTCTGATCTGCCCCGGTAGACCGTAAATGCTATTATTGTGAAGTGTAAGCATCGAGAGTCAACAACAGCTCAGCCATAAAATGGTGGACCATGCAAACTTACATAATGGGACTGCTGAGCGCTAAAACACCCAGAACATAAAAATGGCCTCTCCACTGTGGCAACCACAACTCACAACAGAGTTCCAAACTGCCTCTGGAAGCAACGTCAGCACAAGAATTGTGCATCGGGAGGTTCATGAAATGGGTGTCCATGGCCAAGCATCTACACACAAGCCTAAGATCACTATGGACAATGCCAAGTGTTGGCTGGAGTGAAGCAAAACCCCACCACCATTGGACTCTGGGGAACTGGAATTGTCATCCTCGGAGTTTCATTAAAGGGTTACATTGGGTTAGAGATATAAGCTAAAGGATGAAGGGAGCTTCAAGTCTACAATAGGTAACTAAATTTAATAAAGCCCCATCACTAGGCAATGGACCCAGAAGTCTACAACTTATAGAGGTGATCCTTAAAGGCCACCATTACCACCAGATCTTTCACCCATTCTAGAGGCAGTTCCTAACTACCTCTGAAAGCAACATCAGCACAAGAACTGTGCGTCAGGAGCGAAATGAATTGGGTTTCCATAGCCGAGTAGCTACACACAAGCCTAAGATCACTATGACAATGTCAAGCGTTAGCTAGAGTGGTGTTAAATGACGCCATTGGATTGTGGAGCAAAGGAAACATGGAGTGATAAATCACATTTTGCTAACTGGCAGTCTGGATTTGGTGGAATGCTACCCTCCAGATGGCATAGTGCCATGACACGACTGTGGTGGGCCTCATCAGCAAGAACGATGAGTCCACATACCGAGAGGAGGTAGGGCAGTTAATGGACTCGTGCATTACTCTAACAACCTGTCTCTGAATGTAGAGAAGGTATCCAAAGGATGACTCTACAACAACCTAAAGCAGAAGGTGGCATGGCACTACCTAACTTCAATTTTATTACTGGGTGGCAAACATACAAGGTATAAAAACCTGGGCATTGACACAAATAGATGAACGTACACAGGCTTGGTCCGCAATAGAAGTAAAATCCTGCATTACTTCTTTATATTCCTTGGTTTGCACCCCAGTAAATACGAGTCATCACCAATATACTAACAACCCAACTGTGCTTCACTCACTTGGAATATGGAACCAACGTAGGAAGAACTTTAAGAAAGAGAAGCTTTTATCTGAGGCACCTTTACATGATAACTATCTTTTTCCACCCTCTCAAACTTACACAGTTTTTAATGTTTGGGAAACGTATTGGGATTAAATCACTTAGAGATTTGCATATAAATAATGTCTTTGCATCCTACAAACAATTACACCAATTTCCAAATTAGAAACTTTGCTAAACAAAATCTGCTCAATTTTCTTCACCTCCCACCTAGTTCTATTGCAGAAGAAATATTGATCAGTCTTGAGGACTCTGACAACATTTGTATAACATGTAAAAACGTTTTAAAGATCCCAGAGTACAGTGGGAAAAGGATCTCTCACTTAACATTACAGTGGAAGCAGCCATGCACAGAATTCACTTGAGCTCCATATGTACAAAGCATACAATTATTCAACATAAAATCTTTTATCAAGCACATCTGGCTCATTTAAAATTTTCCAAAATGTTTCCAGGGCGAGATCCAACCTGCAAATGTTGCAATCGAGCTCCAGCCTCACTGGGCCACATGTTCTGGGTAAATGCCTTTCAGACGGCATTGGTGTCCCAATCCCTCCTAATCCACTCTGATGGACGGCCAGCATTTCAGTATGGCCGGAGGTCTCTGAATGGAAAGAAGGAGGAAAAGCAGGCTTTTAAGGGCACTGCCTCCCCCGGGACACTAGATGGCAGTTCCTCTAGACGGAAATGATTCCCCGGATTCCCTCAGGGCATCATGGGACATGGAGTCCGTTTCCTCAGCCCTGTTGGGTGCCGTGGGTGACGCCAGGGGGAGCTCACAAGGAACCTGGGGACTCCTACTGTCATTACAAACCGGAAGTACTTCGGAGGCACGAAGACGGAAGCCCGCAGTACTTCCGGGCTACTTAAGGAGGATGTTGTGGCATTTGACCCGGAGAAAGAACACTTCCGGGTCATAAACTATTTAAAGGACCTTGGGAAACCCAGCAAGGAGAGCCGGAATTGTGAGGTTGGGAGACGAAGCTCCTGGGAATGGAGGATTGTTTATTTGTATTATTGATGTATTATATTGATTATTGTTGGAGAATTGTGGAGAGTGCGGTGCTTTGTGCACTTTATTTGAAGAAAAATATTAAAGAAATCTTCTTGGTGCTTTTACACGTGTGTCCTGGACGTCTGTCTGGTGGGTTCAACGGGGCAACAGCGCCTCTAGCGTCCACACCACTAACAGCTGTGTTTGGTGGGCTCACAGAGGGGCTTAAAGTGGAGAAGGACAAATAAACTGGAATTGCCTTTACTTTATTGTTAGCACGTAGACTTGTCTTGCTCAACTGGAAGAATCCTAACTCTCCTATTCTAAGTCAGTGGGTAACTGATGTTATCTACTATTTGAAATTGGAAAAAATCTAATTCTCACTTAAAGGATCTGTACAAAACTTTTTGAAAACCTGGCAGGACCTGATAAATAACATTTTAGAATAAGCACTTATATTGGGGGGAAAGGTTCTCTTCCCTCTTTTCTACTCTTAAAAGTTTTAATCTCGCTGTTGATCTTCCTCTCTTTCTCTTTGATGGAGTTTGACTTGAATTTAGTTTTGCTAAGTTAGACTCGTTTGTATAGAATGTTACTTGCTTTTAAAAAAATTCAATGAAAAAAATATTACAATAAAAGGAGTTGTTTGTTGATTTCAGAAGAACTAGAAGTGACCACTCTGTACCTTGATGGCTCGATCATCAAGTGCATCAAATTCCTTGGTGTCCATCTGAGCGGAGAACCTTACCTGGAGCCTCATGGATAAATGGTGTGTATGCACAAAAATGTTGCATACGCCCATTTCCACACTCACATCACGATGTATAAAAACTAAACTTGACATAAAGACACGCACATTTTCACGCCAGGTCAAACCATTGCGCACACACATTTTTGGCTCAGTTTTGCATACTGGCAGTAGCCAGGGTCAAAGCAGTGCCATTGTTAATGTGTAGTTTCCTTTTATTTTTTAGATTCACATCCCTGATGCAGCTTTATCAAATACACTGAAATTAACCGCATATAGTTTTTTAGTTTAAGGCATCTGATTGTAATCAACCTGTAACAATTTAATGATGAATGGAATGGCCAACCTATTCCAACTACCAAAGCTGCTTTAGCGTTGTTACTCTCAGTGCACCACTGAGTATTTTAACTCACTGTATCTGTTTAGGGAAGCTCTGCAGCAGCTGATCGGAAAGCTCTACGGCAGATTGTGTCAAGAGCGGAGAGAATTATCGAGATACAGCATCAAGCACACGCTGTCTCAGCCCTGCGCAGAGTCTATTTGAACTTGTCCCATACAGTACTGCAAATGCTTCAGAGCCTTTCCTGTACTGACCTCGCGGTTCAGAAACAGTTTCATCCCAAGAGCTCTAAATGCACTCAATCAGTCAATCAGGTGCTCCCGGTAGAACTGTTTGAACTTAAAAGTACAACTACCTCACTGCCAACTTGCACTATAGTTGTAATATTTCACAACCTGAGCCACTGCTGCTTTCATATTGTATATTTTAATTGTTTTTTTAAATTATACTATTATTTATTTTTTATTATTATCATTTTATAGGAAAATAAGTTGGAGGATTTGCATATTGAATCTCATTGTACCATACAATAACAATAAAGGAATTCAATTCAGTTCAGAAGAGACCGTTTATTTACAGATAATGACGACTGGCTTCTAAGTCGATTTAGATATCCATGCGATATCTTCTTGGAACTCTTGATATCATTTTAAAGATAAAATGCAGTAAAGTATGTATATTACATTATACAGATACATTTTTAACTTAATTTAAATAATGAATGCTTTTATTTATTAAACATGTGGATGTGATGGGTGGTGCCCCAGTCAGGGATTGCTCCTGCCTTGCGCTGTATGCTTGCTGGGGCTGGCATGACCCTGGATGGATAGATGGATGGAATAATTAAACATGTACTACGAAGATAATCAGCGTTCTAAGCTTACAGATAGCTTGACATTTATTAAAGAGCTGATTGTATGGAGATTGGTTACTTGGAGAAAGAAAAGGAAGGACAGGAATTGGAGGTTAGTACGTTTGAAAGAGACAGTACTGCTGCAATAAATTATTTCATCGAAGGTCGTGCACAGCGCACCAAGCATCTTGTGGGAGGCAAGAACAATCTCTGGACAGGGCGCCAGCTCGTTGCTACCACTGTGTCACCGTGGCCCCATGTTTAATACATGTTTTAATTCCTATCATCATGAAAATGATATCAAGTATACATCTTAGTATTTAATTTGTTCAGAGAGCTGTAATATCATGACTGTAATGTATTCTGTGTTCTGTCAGAGGAAGAGAAACCCGTTTAAGAAGCACGTAGTGATTCACACACATAGAGTACACAGAAGAACACTTTGAATATGAAGCATTTAACATGCTATTTCAGTTACGATGGGATTTGAGAAACTAGTAAATTAAACGATTTTAAGATGAAGTTTACAACGTTCTACTTTAATGACAAGCTATGTGATTAAAATGGAAATTTCAAGATTAAAGTTGACAATTTCGAGCTTTATTTCCACCATGTTCCTATTTTTTGTATTTTCTCTGTACCCTAATACGCTTCCATATGACACTCAGACGGTGGGCTACACTCGCTTTTTCACAGCGACTTTGATATCTGACAACTTCTTTTTTATTTCAGGCACTGTGCGACTTTTTAACTTGAACTTCTTTTTGTTGTTTATACAACTGCTTAAACTAACAAATAATGCGTTTTTCCTTGCCTCTGCTTGCCACTCGCTGATATTCTTCTTTTTTCCCTGTGCTTTTGCCATTGTCTTTTCACAGAATGCTGAGCTTAAGGGAATAGTCATATTCATTTCCATATTTAAAGGGGTGTCATTCTGGAAGGAGTCTGCGAGGGGTGGCAGGCACGTGTACATGCGTTACATTTCACACAGACTGGGATTTATGGAGCGGAAGTGCGTGGAAGTTGGCTTACGCACGGTTTTCTGCATCTGAATTTTTTGTGCATACGCACATTTAGACTTTTTCCCATACGCCATGTTTTAGTGTGAATTCTTTACTTTCCTGCTCACCACCTTCTACTGTGGGACTATTGAGAGCATCCAGATGCAGCTGCACCACTCTCTGGTTTGGGAATTGCACAATTGTGGATCGAAAGACCCTCCAGTACAGAGTGAGGAAAGCTAAGAAGATCATCGGAATGTACATGTACACCACACACTACATCCGCAAAGCCATTCAGTATTGTGAAGGACCCAACGCACCCTTCACATAAACTACTCACCCTCCTGCCATGTAGAAAAAGGTACCAAAGCATTCAGGCCTTCACTACCAGAATGTGTATCGATGTCTTCCCTCAAGCCTTAAGACTCTTAAACACTCAGAATTAGTCCAATAACACACATACACCTTCCCACTCAACGAAATGTTTACTATCACATTTATTACTATACTGTTACTGCTACTTCCAGTGTCACATTCACATCTGTTCCTTCTGTTAAGATATTGTCACATTATTTGCTCAACCTGCTACTTTTTGTACCTTTAGATATCATACATGTGCACTGGTTGGCGTTGCACTGTCTTTGTTTGTACCGCTGTCTGTCTTTGCACTGTCCTGCAATGTCTGTACACTCTTGCACACATGCACTTTGTGTTTTTATGTGTAGTCCTGTGTTCTGCGTAGCACTGTGGTCCTGGTGGGACGCCGTTTCATTAGACTATGTACTGTACTAACTGTGCATGGTTGAAATGACAATAAAAATCTACTTGGCCTACTGTAAAGTTTAGTGAAGGAGGGATAATGGCAGAGTTTGGGCTTGGCCCCTTGGTTCCAATGATGGGTCCTGTTAATGCTACATCAGACAAAGATTTTTAGGCGATTGTGTGCTCCTAGTTTGTGAAGACACTATTCTGTTCCTGCATGACAGGCAGGTCCATAAAGATCCAGAGGAGCATGAGTGGTCTACACCTCAAATCTGTTGAGCACATGTAGGATGTGAGCCCGGTCTTCTCATCCTACATCAGTACCTGACCTCACAAATGGACACAAATTCCCACCAACAGACTCCACAATCTTGTGGAAAGCCTTCCAAGAAGAGTGGAGGCTGATACAGCCAGAAAAGGGAGGCCATATCCGTGTTAATGCCAATGTTTTCTTTGCAGCGTTTGTCGATTTTCATAAAGTGCTTGACTCAGTTGATCGAGCTGCCCTGTGGAACATCCAGAAACTCCACAAGATCCCCTCGAGGTTGCTGGATATCATGGCTGGCCAGTGCACTGGTACTGTGAGTGCTGTGCAGAGTAGAGGCAAGACCTCTGTGTTTATCCCAGTTGATTCTTGGGTTCATCAGGGGGTCTGTTTTTGCCCCTACTCTATTCAATGTTTGCATGGACTGGGTGTTGGGCAGGGTCGTGTGGTCCAGCGGCTGTGGGACATCTGTTGGTGAAGAAAGATTCACTGATCTTGACATTGCCAATGATGCTGTGATCTTTATGAGGTCAATGATCGGGGCTCTCGAGAGTCTGGGCTTGAAGTCAGTAGACGGATTGGGAGAGCATGGAGGGGTCATGAGGTCACTGGAAAGGGGTGTGTGGCTCTCCTGATATCTATGCAAAAGGATGAAGGTCCAAGTCTTTAGAGTCCTGGTGCTTCCCGTTTTGCTATATGGTTGCGAGACGTGGACACTATCCAGTGACGTGAGACAAAGACTGGACTCCTTTAGTGCTGTGTCTCATTGGAGAATCCTTAGGTACCACGTGTTGCTCATGGAGTCCCGAATGAGTTACATGACCTGCATTGTGAGGGAGCGTTAGCTATGGCACTACGGCCATGTGGCACAATTCCCTAATTGTGATCTGACCCACAGGACCCTCTTTGTTGAGGACCTGAGTGGCTGGACCAGGCCAAGGGGACACGCACATAACATCTGGCTATGGCAGATAAAGGGTCATTTCTGGAGGGTGGGACTGGACCGCGTGTCTGCCTGGGGGGTTGCCAATCGAGATCCGGAGTTGTGTCATCAATTGGTGCGTACAGCGACACACTCTACCAGCGCATGCTCCCCAACCTGACCTGACCTGTTTTGGAATGGGATGTTCAATAAGCTCTTAAAGGTGTGATGGTGAGGAGTCCACAAACCTTTGGCCATAAAATGTATTTTGAAGACCCTATCTTAATCCCTGCTGTAGCAAACAAGAGTTGAGAAGAAAGCTGAAATTTTAGAGGTCCACATGCAATTTTCAAGTATGAAAGGTGTTATATAAATTTACTAATCCAATATAAAAACGTCTGCGGTGGGCTGGTGCCCTGCCCGGGGTTTGTTTCCTGCCTTGCGCCCTGTGTTGGCTGGGATTGGATCCAGCAGACCCCCGTGACCGTGTAGTTAGGATATAGCGGGTTGGATAATGGATGGATGGATATAAAAACTTTGTTGCTTTTAAGGCGTACAGTACATCGTTATCTTCTGTGTCATTTGTTTGTATGGATTCATTCACCAAGTTTAGCTTACCTGGTCATCCCAAAGTCTGACACTTTCACTTCGTGGTTTTCTCCAACTAAGCAGTTTCTGGCAGCCTGGAAATAGAAAGCCATGGAAAAGTTATTGGGATTGACTTGTTTTTGTCTCTTAAATCCATCCTGTATTCAAACCACATCATCCAGTTGACCATCTATGTTGGCCAGAGCTTATTCTGCCAGCATCTGGGCACAAGGCCTGCCAATCCATTGAAGGGAACACCAATACAGTGCCATTTTAGAGGTGCCTATGATTTATGTACAATGCAGATTGAAAAACTCACATAGAGTGGCAAGAAAAAGTATGTGAGCCTTTTGGACTCACCTGGTGTAATACTACATTTTTCTTTATGTCACTGTATCTGGACAATACTGTTATGAGTTTTATTCACATGTGCATGTTAACTGTGGCACACAGAGGCTCAGCAGTTAGAATTGCTGACCAAGCATTGGATTAGATAGCCAAAGACAACTGGAGGCTTGTGTAGTCAGCTTAAACACAGGTTAGGGTATTTCTGTCCTCTATCAGCACAAACCTTCTTTCCTTCTTGGGAGAATGAGAATCGACATGTAAGCACTATGATATTTCTGTATTTTGTGGGAGAGGAATTCAGCCCTTGTTTGGAAACGAGAAGACCAGCAAATGAAGCAAGAACCATATAAAAGGTCTGGACAGTGGCCAGACCCTTCGAGGCTGTGCCAACATAGGTGTTGGAAACCCTCCCAGCGTAGGGACGGAAAAAATGGCTGACTGTGTTGATCCAGATTCCCACCTGGATAAAGTCTGTCCATATGCCTCCTCGTCTGTAACTGCGTAAAACGTCAGTAAATGTAAGCTAAAAGATATTTTGTCTCATGTGATTCTTGTACTGCCGTAATCACTATGGGAGGGATATCGCCTTTTCTGGTATATTATGATATTGTTTAATTATTTAATAAGCCACAATATTAAAAGAACACATTTCCAAGAGAGCTAATGCCTCTGCAGGAAACATAATGGCGTAGTCGGCAGGATTGTGGCTACATTAATAATTATATTATTATATATTAATTATAATATTTTATATATATATTAAACATATGCTTACACTGATGAATGGGAGGCTCAGTAATAATATTTGATATATATATTTGATTGGTTGCGCGACGGTCATGGACTCCGGCCGAGAATTAAAAACTGCCTTAACATGCCTGGCCTGATTAATTTATCCCATCAAAAGACAAGAGGCGGACTTGTCAAACTCGGCACAGTGCATGAGGCTGGAAAGAAAGCCCGACATCTGTCGGCGAATCGTGGTAGCGTCTGCTACCTACGGTATGAGAGTGAACTTTAAGGTTGGACTTTTAAGTTTAACGCATAAGTGGGACTAAAATTGGACAAAATAAATGGAATACAACAAGATTGAAACTGATGGCACGAGACTGGCTGTCCAGTAAAATGAAACGGCACTCACAGGGGCAGCACAGATTAATTAATGGCCGTCGAAGCCCAAAATCTACCTAGAAAAGTAAATGCCGTGTTGGGAAACACGTATTTACAATAAATTACATCGCTAGCCTTTAGAAAACAATATTGAAGGCTATAAAGAACGCGCGTTATTGTATATTAGTTGCGGCAGGCAGACAAGACATGCAGGCATTGCACTCACCTTGCCGTTTGCGTGGTAATTCAGCGGAGCTGAAAAAACTTAAAGATGAAATCAAAGCAACAGCGATAGAATCCATAACGTCTCAATCACGATCGCTAAAATAATTTGTAGAAATCTTTAATGGCATCCAAGCAGCTCGATGCAAAAATACAAGCTTCGTCCACGTGTTACAAGCAGTCTAAAAGACGCCAGCTGTTTCTATCAGTCTACCTACAAGGGTAAAGGTTAAAGGTTTTGGCAAAACCCCCACCTATTTTGGTACTTTTAAGAAATTGCCGTGTGTTTAAACACACAGAAATAATTAAATTACCTTTTAAATATAGCTTAAATAACGAACATACTTTATAAGCTAATGTTTAAAAAGAATTTGTAAAACGGTGTACACATATAGCGCTAAAATGCAAAAGAGCTCGAACAACAAAGTGGAAAAGAATAAATACATTTGGGGTTAAAACTTACAATAAGAACAATTGGTTTAAAGCAAATCAAAAAAGAATGTCTCCACTTTTGTTTAAAACTTATAAACGTGCAAAACATTTTTTTCTTTTAAACCCTGATCAAGTTTAAAGGAAAAATACTCTTTAATAATACTAAATAATAAGGGAGACAAGTTCTCACGGATATGTAGCATGTGCCCGATTGTGCATGAATGGAGGTTATGTATTTTGGGAACTCTTAAGGGAATGTATGGTGGCGCAGTGGTTAGCACACTTGCCCGGTGATATGAGATAAAGGTTCAAGCATGTATGTTTTCCTTGTTAAGTCAGAATATTCTTTGTGACCGCATAACTTTTCTGGGAACACTTTCTTGTTGTGGAATTGTGCTGCGTGATTTCCTCGCGTGGATTTTCTTGTTGTCGCAGAATTTACGGATCGCCAACGGGTAATACGTTACCCTCGTTTGACGCTGAGTCGTGATGTTCGCCACGAAAATTCCATGATCTGGAAAATAGCGTATGAAACTGAGGTAAGAAGCATTCCTAATATTTTCAGTAATATCAGCTTGCGGCCTGAGATGTTGTTTGATTAATAATAAGCATGAAGGAAAAGACGTGCTTAAGTATGTTGCATGGTGAAACCCTATAGATAAACAAAAAAGCACAACCTCGAGTGAGTTTATAGCACGTGTGCTAGAAATCGAGAACTTTATTCTGTGAATGAAGTATTGTTGTAAAAGAGAACGTGAGTATGTGAATACATGTGAAAGAATGAAGCAATTGCCAAATACTGTGTGTAGAAATGACTGAAACGAGTGAAGGTTGATTGTCTGTTCTCTAGTGAACGAATTTCTGCTTTAGCTAAGTAATTCTACTTGGACATGAAGCAGAGTTTAGAATCTAGAAAAGAAAATAAAAGACGAATAAATTATTTTTATTCAGAGTCTGGGGTGGCAGATGCGTGTTTATGTCATTTGTACGTCTGTCTTTCTATGTTCGTCAGCTGACTAAGAATGTTAAACTGTAGAAATGGGAGACGTCCCATATAAGAATATTCAAAGTTAAATGTAATACATGTGAATATCAATAGTGATCATGACTGGTGATTGATAACACAATCTGTGCCTGGTCTGTGTTTTGAAGCCTGCAAACAGATGCAGAGTTTAAATAACGCCATGACTTATTGACCTCGACGAATCTCAGAATAGCTTGTAACATGGTCAGTTAAAGAGAAGAATTTTCAAATCTGAATTTCATGAAAAGTGTTATAAGCATAAAAGTTGCATTTAAAATCTATAGATGTTCTTTTCTCCAGATTCAGCAAATCCAGTGACCAACGGATGGAAAACACAAACTATGTTTTATACAAGTTGCAAAAAATAGCTTAATAGCAAGTTTGGGCATAGCAATTAGAAATAATCTAATCGAAGGATAGTGAATATTTATCAATCATAAATTAATGAATAGCAGCTATTAGAATAATTTTCTTGCATGCTGATTTAGTGCAAGTGTTAAATGTTTTAATGAAAAATGCAAACAAATGAACACTAGACTGATTTCATTCTTTGAAAAACAGTATAGAGGGTTTACATATTTTGATGTATGACAAATGATTATTATTATTATCACTTCAGTAATTACAGACTGTATTAGAATTGAAATACATTTATTGATTTGTCTCTGTAAGTGATTAATTTTAGGAAGAGTTGTTATTGCATCAATGTATTAGGTTAATGCTCAGTGATAATGCACATAGCAAAATGGATTATTCAGTTATACATTAGAACCATTGTATATAACATCCTGTTATAAGTTAAGACACTTGGATAACTGAGGCAATGTGTTAATTTTGTGTAATGTATGATCCTACTGAAGAAACATTGTCACTAGCATAGTTTAAATGTATTACTCTATTTCTTGCTGTTATTTTATGAGACTGAACTGCGGGTCTAGAAT
This sequence comes from Polypterus senegalus, assembly GCF_016835505.1. Taxonomy (NCBI): domain Eukaryota; kingdom Metazoa; phylum Chordata; class Cladistia; order Polypteriformes; family Polypteridae; genus Polypterus; species Polypterus senegalus. Next base: position 13,475,998 of record NC_053166.1, read on the forward strand.
TGTCATTTATAATGCTGCATTTGTATGATACATATGATTGGGAAATAATTGCTTTATGTTATGTATTTGCTCTACCTTCCACCCTTCGCTAGTTTAGCATCGCAAGTAGCTTAATTAAGTTTAGCCATTAAATTTAGTGGTTAAAGCCTCTCCATTCAGTGGTAAAGTTTTATGAATGAAGTAACAGGTGGTGTATATACAAACGAAGATTTACAGAGACTGTACTGCGCTAATGACTTTTAATCTGTTGCACATACCTGAGAATAGCTGGTGAAGAAACACTTGCTTTCCAGAGGAACGGAGTAAAGAACTAAAGAAAGATTGCAAGTCCAGCTACTCAGATTTGATGCCATGAACTAAGACAAGTTTTATGGACTGTGGCAGGGACAGGCTGTGGCCACTGAGGTGATGTGACAGCTGTTGAAGGCTCCCATGAATGACCACTGAATACAGTGCAAGCTTAGAGGGAAGTGCACCTCTGCTAAAAGGGACAGTCACCATGTGTTCATCTTATGAGCTCCCTAATGGCAAAAGGACTGTTTACTTTCTGTTCCAGTAACAACAAACTTTAGTGCCTTGAAGCAGTCACACTTTGTTCAGACGGATCTGCAAAGTTACCAATCTGCAAAGCCACCAAGAAAGAGACTTTGTTAACAAACCACTGAGTTGGACAAGGCATATATATAGCAAGTCTAGGAATATACTTGAAACTATTATAAGAAGGGCTCAAAGGTATGAGGATATGCATGATTTATCAATGATGTGAACTTGTAAATTGGTAACTTGGAATAGAACATCTGATAGTGAAGTTGGGGAGGATAACAGATAGTGAATGAACAATTATGCAATAATACTAGTTAAGAACAATTAATAATCATAGCAATGAAGCTAGAATAGCATCTGAGTTATGTTACAACTATTGTAACTCATAAAGGGATCAGACATCAAAGGGTGGGCACATCTAGCAACATATTGAAGCTAGAAATGATAGAAGTGCCAAAGAATAGTGTAATCCATCAAGATGCTATATAGGATTGTAATATAATCTGATGCTATGACACCCACTGCATGAATTCAGTAATATGTAGACACAACACAGACTATGTAAGAAATAACAGGGCAAAAATCTCCACTAACACCATTGATGAGATATCACTACTTGATAACAGCATGTTAAATGTAACTGTTTGTCCATGTTTACGCTGGTTTTAGATGAATGGTACAGAAGCTATAGTGATACTACATCTCACATGTCCCAAATGACTTGAAATATTGACACTGTGATGGGGATCAAGTACCTTTTGTTTTGTGGATATGACTTTCAAATATTGTTTTTTGTCACAGATCCAGTGACAAAGGGTGGCTTGTAATACTACATTTTTCTTTATGTCACTGTATCTGGACAATACTGTTATGAGTTTTATTCACATGTGCATGTTAACTGTGGCACACAGAGGCTCAGCAGTTAGAATTGCTGACCAAGCATTGGATTAGATAGCCAAAGACAACTGGAGGCTTGTATAGTCAGCTTAAACACAGGTTAGGGTATTTCTGTCCTCTATCAGCACAAACCTTCTTTCCTTCTTGGGAGAATGAGAATCGACATGTAAGCACTATGATATTTCTGTATTTTGTGGGAGAGGAATTCAGCCCTTGTTTGGAAACGAGAAGACCAGCAAATGAAGCAAGAACCATATAAAAGGTCTGGACAGTGGCCAGACCCTTCGAGGCTGTGCCAACATAGGTGTTGGAAACCCTCCCAGCGTAGGGACGGAAAAAATGGCTGACTGTGTTGATCCAGATTCCCACCTGGATAAAGTCTGTCCATATGCCTCCTCGTCTGTAACTGCGTAAAACGTCAGTAAATGTAAGCTAAAAGATATTTTGTCTCATGTGATTCTTGTACCGCCGTAATCACTATGGGAGGGATATCGCCTTTTCTGGTATATTATGATATCGTCTAATTATTTAATAAGCCACAATATTAAAAGAACACATTTCCAAGAGAGCTAATGCCTCTGCAGGAAACACCTGGTCTCACCCTTGAGTTAGCAGCACTGAGAGGGTCACGTGGTAGTACAGTCGTGGACAACAGTTTGGAGAATGACCCAAGTGTTGGTTTTCACAAAGTTTGCTGCTTCAGTGTTTTTAGATCTTTTTGTCAGATGTTTCTCTGGTATACTGAAGTAGAATTACAAGCAGTTCAGAAGTTACACAGGCTTTTATTAACAATGACATGAAGTTTATGCAGTGTTGGCCCTTCTTTCTTTTTCAAGACCTTTGCAATTCACCCTGGCAGGCTGTCAATCAACCTCAGGACCCAATCCTGACTGATGGCAGCCCATTCTTGCATCATCAATGCTTGGAGTTTGTCATAATTGGTGGGTTTTTGTTTGTCCACCTGCCTCCACAAGTTCTCAATGGGATTAAAGGTCTGGGGTGTTCCCTGGCCATGGACCCAAAATGTTAATGTTTTGTTCGGTTAGCCACTTAATTCTCACATTTGCCTTATGGTCCGGTGCTCCATCATGCTGGATTGTTCATTGTTGGTCATCATACTGTTCTTGGATGGTTGGGAGAAGTTGCTCTCAGAGGATGTTTTGGTCCCATTCTTTATTCATGGCTGTGTTCTTAGGCTAAATTGTGAGTGAGCCCACTGCCTTGGCTGACATGAATGGTCTCAGGATGCTTTACTGTTGGCATGACACAGGACTGATGGTAGCACCACTCACCTTTTCTTTTTCTGGTTGCCTCAAAAAATTGGAAAGGGGATTCATCAGAGAAAATGACTTGACCCCATTTGTCCTCAGCAGTCCAATCCCTGTACCTTCTGCAGAATATCAGTCTGTCCCTGATGATTTTCTTGGCTTCTTTGCTACCCTTCTTGACACCCGCCAGGCCATCCTCCAAAAGTCTTCACCTCACTCACACCTGCCTGCTGCCATTCCTGAGCAAACTCTACACTGGTGGTGCCCCCCGATCCCAAGCCTGGATAAAGAATAGGACCTAATCATCCTCTGAGAGCAACTTCTCCCAACCATCCAAGAACAGTTTGGTGACCAACAATGAGCAATCCAGCATGATGGAGCACCGGGCCATAAGGCAAAAGTGAGAACTAAATGGCTTGAGGAAAAAAACATCAAAATTGTGGGTCCATGGCCAGGAAACTCCCCATTGAGAACTTATGGTCAATCCTGACGAGGTGGTGGGACAAACAAAAACCCACCAATTCTGACAAACTCCAAGCATCGATTATGCAAGAATGGGCTGCCATCAGTCAGGATTGGGCCCAGAAGTTGATAGCCACCCTGCCAGAGTGAATTGCAGAAGTCTTGAAAAAGAAAGAAGGACCAACACTGCAAATAAACTTCACGTCATTGTCAATAAAAGCCTTTGAAACTTCTGAACTGCTTGTAATTCTACTTCAGTATACCAGAGAAACATCTGACAAAAAGATCTAAAAACACTGAAGTAGCAAACTTGGTGAAAACCGCCACTTGGGTCATTCTCAGAACTTTTGGCTATGACTTGACAGAGAGAGGATGTGCACAGTAGGAGTGACAATTGGGCGAGTGGAGTGGAGGGGAGGAGTGGTCAAGGCTGAATAACGCGGACACGACGGGAAACGTGTTTAATATAATAGAAAGATAAATGGCACAACGATGAAACAGAAGAGACAAGAAACAAGACTTTGATGGCCAGAAACATCATTTCTCTCCATAAATGGATTCCATTGCTATTTCATTTTGGTCCTCAAACATTCTCAAGGATGGTAAATTAGGAAGTCTAGGTTGGCCTCTGGAGAAGCCAAGACCAATATAGGGGGTAGAATGGCAGACTGGCATCCCGACAGGGACAGTTCCTACCTTATGCCAAATGCTTCTAGAATTGGCACCAGCTCCCAGTAAAACATGAACCGGATAAGCAGGTTTGAAAATTGATGAATGGATGGATGGATGGATGGATGGATAAGCGTTTAGTGATGTAAAAGACACAGTGTATGACCAAATGATGAATTACCAGATCTCTGTGGATGAAGTTTGCTCGTTCCAGGTAAGCCATGCCTTCACACACATCCAAACACATGCCCAGCAGGGTCTCCCTGGAAATGTTGCCCTTGTGATTTCTCAGGTAGTCGGACAGACAGCCATGATCCATGAATTCAAACACCAGGTACATTGAGGTTTCCTGAGTGCAAACTCCATGTAGCTGGACCAACTTGGGATGAGACAGCCTCCTGTGTGAGTGACAAAGGAAGAAGACACGTGTAAGCATTTCAATGACAGCTCTGGCACTGGAGCTCCTTTCTTGTTTTCAGTTTTGTTTCAAATTTCCTGTTTTTGACTTTTTTCATTGTGAATTATCCCTTCCATTCATATAATAGAAGTTTAATTATTTTTATCTTGTGTGATGGATGGCACACGTGGGTGGGCATCCCAGCCAGGATGGGTCAAGGTTCCTTACCTGGATGGGAGGCTAGTCCTTTAATGGCACAAGAAATGGGGTAAAGTTCATCCTGCCTCAGCCAGAAGACAGGCAGGAGATGCCAATGCGGCAGTGGGTGTATTGGCATCCTGGCAGGCATGGATCAAGAAATAATACCTGCTGCAGGAGGCCAGTGTAGTAAAAGGTCAAAGGGAGACAACCTGGTAGGATTACATGTTCCCCCCAGCACACTAGGTGGCAGCCTCCCTGGGTGATTCTACCTGTACAGTCACCTGCTAAGCATGCTGGGAACTGCAGTCCCATAGAACAACCTTATCGGGTTCCAGGGATGCCGCCAGGGGGTGCTGCAGGGCTTTGTTTTGTTTTTTTTATTCAGTTTTATTCTCTCAGTCGCGTTGGACTTCAGGCTTCACACATTATACACTTCATGTTTTAGTAATAATTGACAAAATGTAGACATGAAAAACGTTTCTGTGTGTTTACATAGATCGTTGTAGACACGGAACACACATGAAATGCAAGTGTTCCAAATAACGATATAGTATTTATAAAAGGTGTAATTTTGCTTGACTTCTCACTCTATACAACTCTAAGCAACTGACACGCAGATAAACAGACTTGAGCTGAGAAAACTGTGCGGCGCAATGTGATAGCAGGCTGCGTGCTGTTTGTTGCTTATCAACACATTTACAGGACAAAAGACGCTGATGGAGAGGTGAGAAGCGATTTAAGGTGGGATGAATCTACAAGTTTTTTTCATAGGCTCTGGTAATTCCAGTATTAATACAAATAAAAAAAGATACTCCCTTTCAAGAATGAAATAAAAACCATCGCTCTATAATGTCATGGTCCCATGATCCACTGGCTGCTTCTTCTGGTTAGCAATTTCAACCTCTACCCCTGGAATGAATACCCAAGACCCCTTAAAGACTCACATCATGATTTTAGCCTCTTCCCTGAAGTCCTCTTCGGACATTGCTCCTTCCTTTATCATCTTGATGGCTACTTTAGAGTTGCCATTCCAATACCCAAGCTGAACCACGCCAAACTGGCCACTGCCCACCTCCTCAATGAAGCTCAGCTCTGCTGATTCAATCTCCCATTTACCTGCCAAGAAGATAAATAAAATACATAAAAAGTTGATTTTAAATAAGTTACGATGATTGATTACTGAGCTAATCAACTAATCACATTCTAAAATAACAGAACAACCATACAGGTAATTAATTTGTGAAAGAGTCAACAACCCTGCGTGGAGTTTGCATATTCTCCCCGTGTCTGCATGGGTTTCCTCCCACAGTCCAAAGACATGCAGGTTAGGTGCATTGGAAATCCTAAATTGTCCCTAGTGTGTGCCTGGTGTGTGTGTGTGTGTGGGGGTGTGTGTGTGTCTTGCGGTGGGCTGGCGCCCTGCCTGGGGATTTGTTCCTGCCTTGTGCCCTGTGTTGGCTGGGATTGGCTCCAGCAGACCCCGTGACCCTGTGTTAGGATATAGCGTGTTGGATAATGACTGACTGACTTTTAACCACTCAAGTCAGTCCAATATTTAAGCAATTAAAGAAATGATACTGTGAGGAATTCACAATCTCAATAAATGAATGTGAGGGACCAACTGACTTTCCAACCTGGATGGATTTTGTTACCTTCCCTGGCCAGGAGGCCATGGGAAATAAAGGACAGCTGGGGAGCGGGTGGCATTCCCCTGCCGTGTCAGGACGTGAAGAACATTCCCCCGTACACTAGATGACAGCTTCCCATCTGGTAAACACCTGTATGGTCGCCCGCAAGGCACCATGGGAGTTGTGGTCCCATGGTGCCTGCCTTGCTTGGTTCTTCGAGGAAACAAGGTAGGAGCTGTTGGATACTGATGGCACGAGGACCGTTGGAGTTTTGCGTGACCCTAAAGTGCTTTCCAGGGTCAACAGTTTAAGCACTGGAAGTACTTCCCAGGTCTGAAATGAAAATCAACCTTCCACTCGACCCAGGGAGAGTACTTGGTGGATTGTGGAGGAGAAGAAAAGAAAATAAGTTGTGCTGTATGGCAGAGTTGTGCTGAAGGTATTGTTTAAATTAAAAAGCATTTGAATTGAACTGGGACTGTTGTGGTGCACTTGTGTCTGGGGGTTTGAGGAGCTGGTGTGCCCCCTAGTGGCCACACAACCAAATGTTCTTTACATGCTCCTTTACTTTGTCAGATAGATAGATAGATAGATAGATAGATAGATAGATAGATAGATAGATAGATATAAAAGGGCAGTAAAAGCATATTAAAGAATTACAACCTGCTCCCATGCTTAACCTGACTTGGCTGGCCCTCTCTCTTGATCGTGTTCCAGGAAAACCTACTGCTCAAATTCTGTCATTTTGTGGCACGTTGCTCGCCTCCTGCCTGCTTTTTTAAAACTTCCAGTGATGGATGGGCCACCATTACCCACTATGAAAACATCATTTGCATTTTTGTGAATACTTCTCCTCTTTGATGGTGACTCTCAGGGTTCCGCCTATGCCTTTCCTCAGTATCCCTGTGTGTGCCAACCTCTCTTGCCTAGTGCTTCCTGTCTCGCTCACATTTGAATGAGCAGCCTAAACAAAACTGACCAATCAAATTGCTCAGAGGAACCAGACACACACATACACACACACATTATCATTATCATTTTACTTACTACTATATTTACTTTACTAATGTATAATAGTTTTATATTTCATAATTATATTTAAACAAGGATTAAATTCAGATAGATAGATAGATAGATAGATAGATAGATGAAAGGCACTATATAATAGATAGATAGATAGATAGATAGATGTGAAAGGCACTATATAATAGATAGATAGATAGATAGATAGATAGATAGATGTGAAAGGCACAATATAATAGATAGATAGATAGACAGATAGATAGATAGACAGGAAAGGCACTATATGATAGATAGATAGATAGATAGATAGATAGAAGCATCATTTGTCCAGAGGAGGACATTTGGCAAGAAAAAAACGCATTTAACTGATTTTAGCCCAAGGCTGCAACATAACAAAATATGTAAAAAGTGAAGGGGGGCTTGAAATGGCAGTCTTTTATTTCAGTTTCCATCCTAATTCTTTTGATCATTAAATGTAAAGTTTATATTATTATTTTTAATTAATTTCTATTTTTTCAGAGATTTTTTGTGGCAATGATTTGTTTGATTATTCTAATTTAATTTTGTTTAAATTATGTAATGTATTTTAATTATTTCTCTTCTTTTAATCAAGTTATTCATTTAAAAAGAAAACTTAATTATCTGAGTCACTGGAGTTTTTGCCTTTTGTCTTCCCACCCAGAGACATTCATGTTCTGCACACTTTAGTCTGTTAATTTTGAAAGGACACATCTGCCATTTCTTACCACTAATCCACACTCAGTAACCCATACTGACATTTTACCATAGCTTGGTAGCACCTCTGGACCGGCCTCCCCTCAACAGCTCCCCCTAGTGGCACCCAATGCCCTCTAAAACTACAACTCCCATGCAGCTCTGAGGGTATCCAAATGGATTGCTATGCAAGGTGGGAAACTGTCATCCTGCGTACAGTGGATTCCCATGGCCCTGGCAGGAGGTATCCCATAGTCCTATCCTTTATCATGGCCTCCCAACAAGGAATGGGAATACACTCATCCTTCCATCTGGGATGCCCCTCCATGCAGACAGATGATCCATTATGCTAACAGTGTATTTGTTTAAAGACATTGTGTGTTTGCTTAATACTCACAACCGGGCTTTGTGCCCTCATCTTTGGGAATGTTATTATGATTTGAAATAGAAAAGAAACCAGCATGAGCGGCGTGGTGTAACCTTACCGTAACTGAAGCCGGCTGTAGCCGGGGCCTTTTCTCTGCCTCCTGAAACGGGGTGCCTTAGTCTGGTTATGAGACCTGTGAAGACATATAGACACAGAATACTGAAGACTTTGATCTGTCGTCATACAAACTGTAGTTTGGAGTTGTGGTCCTGAAAGTTGCGGCACTATGGCCATGTGGCGCGTTTTCCAGAGCGTGATCCAGCTCATAAAATCATCATTGTTGGGGACCCGAGCGGCTGGACCAGGCCAAGGGGTTGCCCACGTAACACCTGGCTGCGGCATATAGAGGGCTATTTCCGGAGGGTGGGACTGGACTGCGTGTCCCCCTTTGGGGTTGTTTCGTCGTGTGGTGGGTGCTCCCCAACTTGACATGACTTGACCTTGCGGACCACTTGACTAACACTCCTGGAGCACACTTTGACAAAAAAAGAAGACTTCCCCTGTCTCCAGTAACAGATTCCCATCTCTTCCTGAAGAATTCCCAAGGCAGCCGAGAAACACAGCATTTCCAGGGTCTGATGCAAGATGTCTACCCAGTTGAATGTGTGTGGGGAACCGACACAAGGGGCATCTTTATGTCATGGCCAGACCACCTCAACCGGCACTTCTCATTCTGGAGGAGCACCGACTCCACTCTAAAGTTGCTCACTCTATAACGTAGTTTCAGCCCACCCACCCCTTTGAAGAAACGCCATTTCTGCCACTTGTATTTGCAATCTCATTCTTTGGGTTCGGTCATTAACCAACATCTTAGGAGCATAGGTGAGAATAGCGGTGTAGGTCAACAGGTAAACTAAAAGTTGTCTTTAGAGTCAACTCCCGCTTCATTTACTACAACAGACCAGTGCAGTGCCCACACAACACCTGCTGCCACTCTAATCGGGTTGTCAATCTCATGTACCCGTCTTCTATCACTTGTCACCACGATCCTGACAGACTTGAACTCCTCCACTAAGGGCAGTTGTTAGGTGCCCTTTGCATAGAAGTTGGGAGAAGCCTACTGGAACTCTGCTGGCTTTCCTGATAGAGTTTGCTTTGTGCAGAATGGCCTGACGGGGTGCAGGACAGTGGGATTCAGACTGAGGAGGAAGTGTGCTGTATGTCCTCAGAGGTGTACAAGACAATATGGCGGACAGGATACAGAATGGTGTTGAGAGGTGCAGGACAGCGGAGTAGAGTGTAGGAAAAAGTGGGAAGTTTTGAGAAATATGGGTGCAGGAGAGTGGCGTGGAGAATGGTGGCATGAGGGTACAGAATGGCAGTGTAAGGTCCACAGTGCTGCAAGGAGAGTGCAGTAGACTGAAAAAGAGTGTGGAAGTGGACGGATGAGTGAGACACTAAAGGGGAGCGCCTGGGAGCGAATGAAAATCCTGTGCACTACAGGAAATTTGAGACAAGACCCATGATGCTCAAAATTTAGATGTTCAGTGGTCACATTGGTGGTCATACAACCCAAACAGCTGTGCCATCTGCCCAGTCCTTTTCCCAGCTACCTGACTGGTGATGGACCTACGTTTTTGGGGCCATGAAACTGTTATGGGGACCCCATCGTAACCAGCAACAGGTTCTGGGTAACCGCTGTTATCTTCTTCAGTGGGGTTGTTCCTAGACAGATCAGCACAAATATTTAAAAAATGTCATCACTACACCTCAGATTTTGATAAAAATTGCTGTACTGAATTACACCACATTATTGATATTATTTTTTGAAACTCCTTGTCATACAGTAGGCATCCATATTTTTAAGCAATGTGGACTAAAGTCACTTCTGGGGTCCGTCAAAGATTAGGAAATCCTGAAGCATAAGCTTCATTAGTTTCCTAGCAGATCTGTCCCTGCACCGGAGGTCACAAGAGAGTAGGCAGCAGCCCACGGGGCAGAATCACACAGAGTGTTTAAATGGCACAATCCCCATGGCACCAAAGAATGGGCAGACACCACATTTTAAATTTAAATTGTGAACCAGAGCTGGCACCACCATTAAGGCAAACTGGGAGCAGATCAAAAGGGGAAGAAAAAAAACCAGCTGCACGGGTTAGCTACCCAACAGTGGGTTGGCGCACTAAAAAGCTTGGCCTAGGGTGCAAAATGAGCTAGCACTGGCACTGGGCAGGAGCCAAACCGATTCGAAAGCCATCCATCTTAATCAGGAGATGTGGTATTCACCTGCTGCATTGTGTTGATGGTAATGGATGAGATCTGGAATCGAGTTGAAGACGTATCTCTCCGCCAAGTAATACTTCGGCTCATCTGTCAGCGTCTCCCGGATGTGATAATGCTTCACTTTTGGGTGGTTTTCTCCAGTTGAGCTAAAGAAATAAAATGAAAGAATGAAAAGAAAGAGGGGCACATGAAAAGCTGGAATTAATGATCCCGACTCTCCTATGTATACTAGGGGGCTCTGCCCTCTGCTCGCTTCCACCCCCAGGTTTGGTTTACCGGATATACAATTTAAATAGATTGTTAGTTTCATGGGAATTGCTACATATGCATTATTTTTACTATTATTTTAAAACTTTTGTAAAAACAATATTTTATTTCTGGCCCTGGGCGTGGTTACATCTCTTTCTTGCATGACATATAATGTCGCTCACATTGTGAGAAGGGTGCGGCTGAACACGCTTAAGGAGATGCCGTCAGATCATCTGCTGACTTTCTGCTGCTGGCGAGCTACCTGTTCTGCTTGTCTCGTAGCCTGATCATTTCAAAACCTGTACAATATCTGCCCTTTTGCCACTTCGCATCTCTGTCGATCGCGTTGTGAAGTGGGGTGGTAGGTGGTCTAGGGTTAGGTTGGCTGAACGCATGCTAAGGAGAAGCAGTCTGATTATCTGCAGGCAATTTACTGCTGGCGAGCTGCGTGTTTTGCTTGTCTCTTGTCGTTGTTTTAAGAGCTGGGAGCACATGAAGTATGTCTGCCAAAAGCATTCCAACAACAGCTAGGTTAGATGTCCATGGACTTGTTTTAAACGATGTCTCACTGCCTTGTCTCGCATGATGTTGTAAAAACAATGCTTGTCCTTTATTTCCGGCCCCGGGCGTGTTTAAATCTCTTTCTCGCAGGACGTATAACGCTGCTCGCGTTTTTATGCGGCTGAACGCATGCTAAGGAGGTGCCGTCAGATCATCTGCTATCGCGCTGCTATCAGCCCTCCTGCTGTACTCGGCCCTCCATCAATCAGACCTAACAGTCACTTAAAACAAAAATGGCTTCAACTTGGCTGAGACGCTACAATACTTTTGAATTTTACTGCTTTCATATTCTTTACCTTCCTCTGCATGTGTATCGCACCATCGTTTGTTTGAGCCGTTCGAATTTCACTGCTTTCATAATCTCTTATCTGCCTTTTTTTCTCTCCAACGCTTTTGGGTCTCTTTTCTCCGTGCTGCTCTTTCTTCTTTGCTTAGTCGTTGACATTTCATCGAGAACGTATTGTCCTTATACTCTTTATATGTGCTGAGAGCACAGGATCTGTGTGTGCTACGTGCCTTTACACAACTGAGTGTTTTGCTGGCCGTGCTCTTATTTGATATTGTTTGCGTCTCACAGGTCTTTTAAGTGTCTTCAGAGAAGATCACGTCTCGTCGCCCTGCTTTTCCTTTCCAGGATTTTTTTTTTATAATAGAGAGATACATATATAAAATCCTAAGCCTAAAAGTGCAACAATTTTATGTGACATTTTCATGTGACTTTTTTTGTCACAGGCTTGTTTTAAAATGTACATATATATGTTTGGTATCATTCTTTTCAGAATTGATCAAACTTTAATGTGATGTTATTAGATTTTCAGATTCTTATTCCATTTTTAAATTATAAACTAAAAAATATCGAGAACTCACGTTCCGTGAGACAAGACTTTGTGCCAAGAGATTTAAGCACACCCGGGGCCAGAAATAAAAGACAAAGAGTAGATGACAAAGACAGCTGTTGTACAGGCTTTTAAATGTTCGAAGTGCGGCTCAAGATGCAGACCACACGGCACTGCAGTAGCAGCAGCAAGCCAGCAGCTGATTGAGCAAAGAAGAGGTAAAAGAAAAACTATATTTGTTTCCCATTGTGTCACCGTTTAAGAGGGGGTCTCAGAGGAGCAACCGCGTCTCCTTGGGGTGCATTCATCTTCACAATGCGAGCGGAAGAAACGTGAAGTGGCTGTCGTGCGAAGCAAGCAGGGGGAAAAACCCCCTATAAATAATATTTTACTAATATTCTGGCCGCAGCTAGGGGTTGGTTGTCAAAGGTGCCAGGGGGCTTGCCCCCCTAGTATGGGTATATATATATATATATATATATATATATATATATATATATATATATATATATATATATATATATAGATATAGATATAGGGCGGCACGGTGGCGCAGTGGTAGCCTCGCAGTTAGGGTACCCGGGTTCACTTCCCAGGTCCTCCCTGCGTAGAGTTTGCATGTTCTCCCCGTGTCTGCGTGGGTTTCCTCCGGGCGCTCCGGTTTCCTCCCACAATCCAAAGACATGCAGGTTAGTTGGATTGCCGATTCTAAATTGGCCCTAGTGTGTGCTTGGTGTGTGTGTGGGTGTGTTTGTGTGTGTCCTGCGGTGGGTTGGCACCCTACCCAGGATTGGTTCCTGCCTTGTGCCCTGTGTTGGCTGGGATTGGCTCCAGCAGACCCCCGTGACCCTATTCGGATTCAGTGGGTTAGAAGATGGATGGATATAGATATAGATATAGATATAGATATATATATATATATATATATATATATATATATATATATATATATATATATATATATATAATATATCAATTGAGGTACAGTGGGGAAACAAGCATTTGATACCCTGCTGAATTTTTTTATACGTTTGCTCACTTACAAAGAAATGAACAGTCTCAAATTTTTGTGGTAGTTTCATTTTAATAGAAAGAGACAGAGAATATCAACCAAAAATCCAGAAAAAACACATTACATAAAAGTTATTAACTGATTTGCATGTCATTGAGAGAAATAAAGATTTGATCCCCTACAACCCAGCCAGAATTCTGTCTCCCACAGATTGGTAATTGCAATCAATCAATCAATCAATCAATCAATCAATTCCAGATACTCCTGATCTCAACTCGCTATGTGTATAAAGCACACCAGTCCACAGAATCAATTCCTTCCATTCCAAGCTCTCCACCACCATGGGCAACACCAAAGAACTGTCAAAGGACGTCAGGGACAAGGCTGGAATGGGCTAAGAGACCGCCAGCAAGAAGCTTGGTGAGAAGGTGACGACTGTTGGTGCGATTATTCAGAAACAGAAGAAATATAAACTGACCATCAATCACCCTCGGTCTGGACCTCCATGCAAGATCCTGCCTCATTGGGTGAGGATGATCATGAGAAAGGTAAGAGATTAGCCCAGAACTACACGGGAAGAGCTTGTTAATGACCTGAAGGCAGTTAGGACCACCACCGACACCAAGACCACCATTGGTAACACACTACGCCATAATGAAATGAAATCTTGCAGCGCCCACAAGGTCCACCTGCTCAAGAAGGCACAAGTACAGGCCTGGATGTTCACTGGCAAACTTAAAATCTATGCTGTGATTTTCCTTTGATCGTCCCTCCCATATGTGGCCTTGATTGAATTAACCGACATATTTTACATATTTGAAGCTGTCGTCACTTCTTTTTTCATGTTAGGGTGACACAGAAGAGCACCTTTCACAAACAGAAGGATCTGTTTATTTTTTTAATTACCAAAAATTTCATAAAAGAGAAGACCTACAGTTAGCAGTCAGGCATCTGAAAACTCACCCCAGTGCTTTTGTGAGCACCGACACTGTGTAGACTCCAGCCTGTCTGGAATTTCTCACAATGAAAGCTCCTTCTTTGTCCTGTGATTGTAAGACAACAAAAAGGAAAAGTAAGGAATATCATCCCAGTCATGCCAGCTGTGTCTGACAAAATATACTATACAAAATATGATTTGCACACGGACAACATTCAACCAGGCAAAGATGGTGAGAGATTAATAAACCAGTTCTATGGTGACTGAACATTAGAACATTAGAACACTCCAGACAAGAACAGGCCATTCAGCCCAACAAATCTCTTCAGTCCTATCCACTTATTTCTTCCAAAAAAACATCAAGTCAGGTTTTGAAAGTCCCTTTTAAACACATATTTCTACATATCTATGAGGTGGAGGTGAATTTGCAGGGAAATCCATCCAGAATTTTGTTATAGTAGTGGAAGTGACAGGAGCAAAACCCATGGAAGACACTGAACAGTGGTGGCTGAGGAGGCAGAAAATTCAAGGAGGAGAGATGAGAACAGATGGTTCCTAGGAACAGTAGGATGATTTTAGTAAGAAGAACTAGAGAGCCTGTGGCGGTGGAAGTTAGTAACAATACCATACAGAAGGAAATCACCCAGAGGTCAGCAACAGGGAGAGATTACTGCATCTGGCTCACCACTAGGGGATGTTTCAGATTTTTGGGGCAAAACAGCAGGTTATCTATCTCTCCATCTATTGCAGGTGCCATAGACTGGCATCCTGGCCAGAGGTGAGGAAGGTTTCTTGCCCAAATGGGAAGCCATAATGGAAGGTCAAGGATGCACACCCAAAGATAGATAGATATGAGTGAAAGGCACTATATAATAGATAGATAGATAGATGTGAAAGGCACTATACGATAGATAGATAGATAGATAGATATGGAAAGGCACGGTGGCGCAGTGGTAACGCTGCTGCCTCGCAGTTAGGAGACCCGGGTTCGCTTCCTGGGTCCTCCCTGCGTGGAGTTTGCATGTTGCTATCTGTGTCAGCGTGGGTTTCCTCCGGGCGCTCTGGTTTCCACCCACAGTCTAAAGACATGCAGGTTAGGTGGATTGGTGTTTCTAAATTGGCCTTGGTGTGTGGGTGTGTTTGTGTGTGTCCTGTGGTGGGTTGGCACCCTGCCCAGGATTGGTCCCTGCCTTGTGCCCTGTGTTGGCTGGGATTGGCTCCAGCAGACCCCTGTGTTCTCCCCGTGTCCGCGTGGGTTTCCTCCGGGCACTCTGGTTTCCTCCCACAGTCCAAAGACATGCAGGCTAGGTGGATTGGCGATTCTAAATTGGCCTTGGTGTGTGCTTGGTGTTTGTGTGTGTCCTGCGGTTGGCTTGGAACTTGCCCAGGATTGGTTCCTGCCTTGTGCCCTGTGTTGGCTGGGATTGGCTCCAGCAGACCCCTGTGACCCTGTAGTTAGGATATAATGTTGGATTGGATGATAGATAGATAGATAGATAGATAGATAGATAGATAGATAGATAGATAAAGCTTAATTTGTTCCCAGGAGGAAATTAGGCAAGAAAAAAGTGAATTGAAATGATTTTAGGCCAATTCTTCAACATAACCAAATGAGTAAACATTGAAGGGGGTCTGAATACTTTCTGAAGGCCCCCTGTTGATTGGTATTTTTGGTATTTTCTTCTTTTCTATGTAAATTCTTCATATTTTTCTTTATCACATATACCTCATTTGTAGCTGCTCATATTGTCTTTTATATTGGTTTTTATTGCTCATGGCCACTGTTAAAGGTACTATGCAAAAAAAGATTTAGATATTTCATAAATTCAGTAGATCTGTTCTTACTTTCCACTGTTCTCCAAAATTCACACTCCCATGTATTACATATTTTATTTCTGCACTCTACTTGACTTCAGAAAAAAAATACACATCTGCACAGGCACAGGCAGGAAACAGTAAGCCAGGGCTGTGGCTTTGCGCTTTGCTCTCAAACAGAAGCCTTTTGCACGCGCGCACTTTGCAGGCTGTGGCTTACACCTTTGCAGGGCTGAGGTGCGGGCCATCCTGATTTCAAAGGTGACAGCACACAGGGCATTCATTGGGCCGTTTGCTCCTTTACAACACTTTTAAACAGCACTTGCACACCGTCTGTTCCAGCAGGTAGCAGAGTAAATAAATAAATTTGAAATAAATTCACGTACCTCCTGAAAGAGCAGCTGCTCCGCCTTTGCTCTGCTGATGTTTTTGTTGAACCACCTGCAAGGAAAAGAGCAGAACAAAAATGTAATGTCAATCAATAGAAATGCTCGGATTCGCTCCTCAGGGTTGGTGACTTTCTTTTCATTTTCAACAAACAAGAGCGTGATCAAATTAAAGTGCTGTGGCCTGGTGAGTATCGAGATGGAGGGGAAGGAAGATTTTACTGCTGCTGGCTTCCACCTTCATCATGAGCTACTAGTCAATACATTTAGTTCACACCTGTTCACATCTCTTTGCGAGTCAGCCATTGTGACTCTGGCCCTAACCTTGTCTTGTTGTATTAAAAAAGGCCATTCATTTATTCATTTGTTAAATCTGCTTACTTTAATACAGTTGTGAAGGGATATTATAAATAAAATCTACAATTCTGTGAGATCCGCTTAGTCGTCCATCCTGCTGACTATACCACCTGTGGTTGAATAAGATACAGCAGGTTCCCACAGTTACAAATGCTGGGGTGCCAACCCAGTTTTCCATTAAAAAAATAAATTCAAATTGAAACAAAAAAGGGCAACTATGTGTGCCTCTACAACAAATAACATTTAGGAAGGTAAGCATGGCAATTTGTCGGTAAGTTTTTAAGCGCGCCGCTCTCTGGATCAGTTGATTTACTACTGACTGCCTCCTTCCAGCAGTTTTAAATGCGGGAGACTGGAAAGGGGCGTGGTCAAGTGCCCTCACTGGGCGTGTTCTCAGTCCTGCGAAGTGAAAAGAAGAGGCGGAGGTTTGCATGAGCGCCCCCTCTTGGCTCAGGGTGGTAATACCCTGATACTATGTGGTAATGCTAGGTAAAGCACTTTGTTTGTATGAAAATGTGCTATATAAATAAATTGTTGTTGTAATACGTGCTTCAGATGCACCTGCAGATTGATCCACAGATGTGTATTTGTGACACAGGGTCTATCTATAGAAAGCGGTAAGGACAGAAAGCTTAATGTCAGTCAGTCATTTTCCAACCCACTATATCCTAACAGAGGGTCACGTGGGTCTGCTGGTGTCAATCCCAGGGCGCAAGGCAGGAAGAAACCCCGGGCAGGGTGCCAGCCCACACACCAAGCACAATTTACGATCACCAATGCACCCAACCTGCATGTCTTTGGACTGTGGGAGGAAACCCACGCAGACACGGGGAGAACATGCAAACTCCACACAGGGAGGACCCAGGAAGCGAACCCAGGTCTCCTTACTGCGAGGCAGCGGCGCTACCACTGCGCCACCGTGCTGCCCACAAAGTTTTATGTTTTTATGAAATTGTGATCCTGTTTTCTTTGCTATCTGTCCCATCCACCATCCACCGTGCCTCCCTATTAATGTCCCTGTCCTCATGAGTCAAGGATTTGCTCATTTTGGGTCTGATTAATTTACAGAATCGTGGTAACTCCTTGCTGGGTTGTAGCCATGAGTGCTGTCATATCTTGCTCATCCACTTAGTGCAAGGGGACAGTTTTCTACTGCTTTAATTATTAAAAAAACAACAAAACTGGAGTTAAACAACAACCCTTTGTTTCTGCTTAGTGTTGTGCTGCCCTTCCACTCTCGGTCAGACCTCACCCAGCACCCGCCTAACAAAGAGCTACCCCTGGGGTGGAGTGGTGGCTCCGAGGCTAAGGATCTGCGCTGGTATCCTGAAGGTTGCCGGTTCGAATCCCTGTCACTGCCAAAAGAGATCCTACTCTGCTGGGCCCTTGAGCAAGACCCTTAACCTGCAATTGTTCCAGGG
Organism: Polypterus senegalus; assembly: GCF_016835505.1. Lineage (NCBI taxonomy): Eukaryota > Metazoa > Chordata > Cladistia > Polypteriformes > Polypteridae > Polypterus > Polypterus senegalus. The sequence continues at coordinate 13,494,024 of NC_053166.1, forward strand.
GTGCTGTACAATGGTTGACCCTGCACTCTGACCCCAAGGGGTATGCGAAAACTAGCAAATTCCTAATACAAGAAGTTGTATAAGGAGGTGGTTCTCAACCTGTGGGGCGCACGCCCTAACAAAAAAAAGGGACATGAAGATGTGAAAAAAAGAATCGAAAATATGAAAAATACATCTATTGAAACCAAAACAAATTAACTTAAACTACATTCTGATGCTAGAAAAATAAATATAGAGTTAGATAAATGTCGATAAAAGTTAAGTAGGTATAATAAAACTTGTAGTGGTTTATCGGCCACAAAAATTATAGGAATAAATTTTATTAGGGTTTCAAAAAAACGTTAGGGGGGCGCGATTAAAACTGTTATAAAAACTCAGGTCGCAGATACTTAAAGGTTAAGAAACGCTGGTATAAGGTAAAAAAAACGTATGAAACTCCATTTTATATTACAGTATATAGAATCCGAACATGGCGTTACTTGGTTGAGTAATGTTAAGCGCTCTTCAATTCGTCTTCTAGTCTGGCTTCAGTTTGATTGGATGTTTCACTTGCACTGAACCAGCAGGTGGGACTGGTATGCAAACTGAAACATACAGAGAAAAAAAAAAACCCACTGGGACCCCCTTGGGCTGAAATTTTGGGTTGGAAAGTAGTCTACGTTATTCATATGATCCTAGAGAGAAACTATTCCAAATTTGGTTCAGATCAGTCAAAAGGTGTAGGATTGCATCGGGAACAACAGACAGACATGGGCAGAACGGTGGCACAGTGGGTAGCGCTGCTGCCTCACAGTAAGGACACTTGGGTTCGCTTCCCGGGTCCTCCCTGTGTGGAGTTTGCATGTCCTCCCTGTGTCTGTGTGGGTTTCCTCCTGGTGCTCTGGTTTCATTCCACAGTCCAGAGACATGCAGGTTAGGTGCATTGGTGGTCCTAAATTGTGTGTGTGTGTGCCCTGCGGTGGGTTGGTGCCCTGCCTGGGGATTTGTTCCTGCCTTGCACCCTAGGATTGGCTCCCGTGGCCCTGTGTTAGGATACAGCGGGTTGGAGAATGACTGACAGCAGACAGACAATTTGATTTTATAAACATACGCTAGTCAAAATATCCTGGCATTACCTGGGTACTACTGTAGAAAAGATTAACAACAGAAAGCAAAGTCTGTGTTTTTTAAATGGTGACCCTGTTATCGCTAGCAGTCCCATCCGTCATCCACGCTGCCTTCTTATCGATGTCTAAGCTCTCGTGAGTTGAGAATTTGTTCTTTTTGGGTCTGATTGGATTCTAGAATTGCAGAAACTCCTTTCTGGGTTGTAACTGTGAATGCCAACATGTCTGACTTGTCCTCTTAGTTCAAGGTGGACAATTTGTAATGATTAAATTACAAAGAAAAGCCAACAAAACAAGCATTAAGCAACACCCTTTGATCCTCCTTTGAGTTGCGCTGTACTTCCACACTTGACCAGGCCTCACCCAACAACCCCTCTAAAAATGCGCAATGCTCCTATTAATATTAAAGTAGATAGAAGCAGCACATGGCATTGTCTGAGTAAATCATGTTAAGCTATGGTCATTCTCTATGTTAGTCTGGCTTCAGTCCAGTAGATGGCACTAGTGTGCAAACTGTAGCACAAACAAAACAAAACACTGGGACCTCCATGGTCAAAATTTTGGGTTCCAAATTTGCCTATCTTGTCCATTTTTCCCAGAGAGCAACTATGGAAAATTTGGTCCAGATTAGTCAAAGGGTATAGAATTGTATAGGGAACAGACAGATGGACAGATATTCAATTCTATATATTTTGTCCATTGATCTTGGCTCAATAACCCATAATGACAAAGTGACATGTTTTCAGAAAAGTTTGGCAATTCATTTAAAATAAAAAATTAAATCTGTCATTCTCTGAAGTATTCAGATGCTTAATCCGGCACTTTTTAGAAGCCATTTTGGCAGAAATTTCAGCTCTGGGTTTTCTTGGCTCAATCTCTACAAGCTTGGCACATCTGGGTTTGGGCAGTTTATCCCATTCTTCTTGAGAGATCCTCTCAAGTGACATTAGATTGGATGGGAAACGTCTGTAAACGGCCATCTTCGGGTCCCTCCACAGATGTTCTATGGGGATCAAGTCTGGGCTTGGGCTGCGCCACTTCAGGAAACTCACAAACGTGTCCCAAAGCGACTCCAGCGTTGTTCTGTCTGTTGTCTTTGTGTCGTTCTTATGCTGAAAGTGAGGTGGGATGCACTCTGAAGCAGGCATGCTAAACATTTAGTCTTGGACTCAACCAGAAAATTATCAGAATGGTGGTTACTTCATTTAAAAAAATTTTATTCCTTATATTTATTTATTTAATTTTTTTTATTAGAAATCCTATCCCAACCCCAATCCAGAATTTAAACCCCTTTGAACTGGACCCTAATGTTAAGACTTCAAAGACCCAAGCCTAATCTTAAAGTCATACATGGGCAGCCCTAAGGTTTATTTTTTTGGTAGTATGTTTATTAGAAGAACCTTTCCCTTTCCAATACTCTTAACTTAACCCTATTTTTTCTTAATATTTTAAATAATAACCTTCATATTTAAATATTTATGGGCCCCTTGGGTGAATATGACTTCTCGGGGACATACTATAGGTTTTAAATTCCTTATTTTAAATAGTTTTATAATATCGGGAGTGGAATAGAATTAAGTATTTAATACTCTTTTTAATAAAGCGCCTTGATATTTTAACTGGAATTTATTCTAAAATTAAAAATGATTTTATTATGTAACTAGCTGAAATAGTGCCCTGTGTTGGCTGGGATTGGCTCCAGCAGACCCTGTGACCCTGTAGTTAGGATATAGTTGGTTGGATAATGGATGGATGGATGGAACTAGCTGAAATGCCCAGCATTGCCCAAGAGGAAAATAATTTTTTTTTTAATTGTTTGAGAAAAATATAATAAAAAAACTATAATAGATAACCTGTATTCATCAAAATATAATCAGGAATACATTCAAGGTAGTGTAAAAACGATGGGAAAAGATGAAGCCTTTTTCAAGGTTTTTATGACAGATTAATTTTTGTTTTGTGGTGTAGTAATATGTTTTACATGCAGAATTCTTGACAAAAAAAAATGTCAATTAAATTAATATTATTATTAGGTTGATTTAATACTATTACTACTACAACACTGTCTCCCTATTATAAAAAAAAATCTTGGGAGGGAATATAGAGACATTAGACATGATCTTCTCCGAAGACAATTTAACGTCACGAGAGACAAGGCAGTGAGACAACATTTAAAACATTGCTTTTGGCAGACATGCTTCATGTGCTCCCAACTCTTAAAACAACAAGCGACAAGCAGCAGCAAGCCAGCAGATGATCCAACTGCTTCTCCTTAGCGTGTGTTCAGCCCCCTTCACAACGCAAGCAGCAGAGACGCAAAGTGGCAAAAGGACAGCTGCTGTACAGACTTTGAAATGATCGACACGCAGCTCGCCAGCAGCAGCAAGCCAGCAGATGAGCCGACCGCTTCTCCTTAACGTACATTTAGCCGCCCCACCTTCACAACGCGAGCGGCGTTATACGTCCTGCGAGAAAGAGATTTAAGCACGTCTGGGTGCGGAAATAAAGGACAAGTATTGTTTTTATAAAAGTTTTAAAGTAAAAGTGAAAATAATGCATATGAACAAACATTAAACAACAAAACTACTATGGATTTTTCATGATAAAACTGTCGGTTGCTTTTACGGAGCACATCAGAAACATTCAACTGGATGATAACATATGTACAAGACCCGATCTCCAACTGGTCTCTTCCAATTGAAATTAAAAGGTTAAATATTTACTTATATAAGTAAATATTATACTTTACCTATCTATTATATCTATGATTGTTACAATCTGCTTTAAATATAAGATGTATAATGTTCTGTTTTAAATTTGAATTTTAATAGAATTGTAAAATATTCATTACAGACCTTTGAAATTTACTTTATAACACTTTTTATAAAAGCGATTTTATCTAAGGGTATGACTTTTAAGAAGAGTATTTATTTATTTATTTGGATGCTAATAGAAATATGGGTACATGCAGTTTAATTAAAAAATTATTTACAGGATGAGTGTGCCAGTGCTTATTGTCCGGTCTGTACTCCTCCTCTACCCTCGCCTAACCCTCTGTTCTAACCCGTCTCCCTATCCCTCCCGCTGAAAGTATGAAGCTGCCACCGCCATGATTCACCGTTGTGTGGTATTGAGCAGGTGATGAGCACTGCCTTGTCTGCAACATGCAAAGTGCTTCTAGTTTTGCCCAAAGAGTTCCATTATTTGTTTAATCAGATCAGAGAATCTTTCTTCTCATGCTCTCAGAATCCTTTTTAATGATGTTTGGCAAACTCCAAGCAGGCTGACATATGCTAGTGGCTTCCATCTAGCCACTATACCATGAATGCCTGATTCATGGAACGATGTTTAGATGAGTGTCCTCCTAGATGGTTCTCCCATCTCAGCAGAGGACTTCTGAAGCTCTGTTAGAGTAACCACTGGGTTCCTGGTCACCTCCCTGATCAAAATTCTTCTTGGCCAGGTGCTACACATTTGGCTGGACAGTCAACTCTAGGAAGAATCCCGATGGTTCCAGACTTCTTTCCAATTCACAATTCTTGAGGCTGCCGTACTCCTGGGAACACTCAAAGTTTTATTAATAGTTTGTTCCTGTTGTCCTGATCTTTACCTTTAAATTTGATCAACAAGGTCTCCAGGGAGTTCCTTTGACTTCATGGTTTGGTGTTTGCCCTGACAGTGACAGGTTAGAAGGGTGCCTTTCTAAATAATACCCAGTCAATTCAGTTTACCACTGGTGGACTCCACTCAAGTTCTGGAAACATCTCAAGGAGAATGGAAGCAAACAGGAGGCACCTGAGCACAATTTGGAGGACCACAGCACCCGGGGTCTGAATACTTGTAGAAATGAGAGATTTCAGTTTTTGATTTTTAATAAATTTGCAAACTTTTCTGCAATCACATTTAAACTTTGTCATGATAGGTCAGACTGCTGGGTAAAAAACAACCAATTTGTCAATTTCAAATGACATCTACAACACAATAAAGTGTGTACAAAAGTGGAGCCGTCTGAATACATTTCTGAATGCATTGTGTATTATTGTATAAAATGTTATTTTTCAATTATTATTGCGTTAAGTGTATATACATTTGTTTTATTGTATTTAATTGGTTGAACCCTAGGACACTCCAATGGTGGGACTGCCCCAAGCCCTATTTATAGGCTATAAGGTTTACTAGTACTAGTAGTTTAATTACTACTTTTATTCAGCTTTCTGTTTTTTTTCTGGATTTTTGATATTGGATTACATTTGCTTCAGTTTTTTTTTTATTATTTGCTGCGTGAATGTTGTCACAAACATAACTAATGGGAGCGTTTCATGGACTCTTACAAAGAGAAATGTGAGGGGATGAATAAATACTGTATGTGACACAGTCACTAACTTGGTTTGTGTTTCCATTGTTTCCGTGACGTCACTTCCTCTGGAGCCTCTTATGCTCCACTTCTCAAGACGCTGCTGCGATTTAAGAAGACTGCTGACTGGGAGTTTGCATTTCTTCAAGGACCTGCTTCTGAACTGTGATCCAGATGCATACAATGCAACAAACATAGCCATTTTGCGTTTGAGTCTTTGTCCCATGGATATTGTCACTGTTAAATGTACTTCTTTTAACTATTTTGTCTTTTATACATCTATCTATCTATCTATCTATCTATCTATCTATCTATCTATCTATCTATCTATCTATCTATCTATCTATCCATCAAACCCCCTTATTCTGAATTGGGACACGGGACGGCCGCAACCCTTGAGATTTCTTTACAGCTCACACATCGCATCACTACACTAATTCCAAAGAATAAACATTCATCAGGTCTGCCACTACTTACCCAAAAGCCTCTAAGTTGTCAGGGGACTTCTCAATAACAAAGCTGCTGGGTATATAGCCACTTTGTCTGGAGAAGAGGAAAAGAGCACACAGTTAGTTCATTTGTACCACTTTGACACTGGAATTGCATTTTAAATTGAAGCAATATACGCACAAACACATCTCAGCTCCACTCATGCAGATGTCACTATGAGTGGCTGTTGAGTAGCCTTACGTCCTTAGGGGGAAAACTAGCCATAAATCTTGTGATGCAAAGTGCAAATGATCCACAATATAGGAAGGAGAAAACTCAACATAAAGGACAGCAAAGGTCTTTAATAATTGGGTTTGACTTTATTTAGGCAGTTTGTTTAATATGTCCTGAGCAGAAGGGAATTATGTACCACTAATATTCTGAGTCAATCTCACCATCCTCTGCAGTGCCCTACAACCCAGGGCTGAGCAGGTGCCTCATGAAAAAGACAAGCAAGGATGGACTTCATGGGCTCCAGCACCTTCAACAGCTGGTGAGCATAGATAGATGGAGCCATCTGGGCTCTCCTCAAATGTTTATGAAAGACACCACATAATTTAAATATAGAAAAATATGAATGTCACTATGATAGATAGATAGATAGATAGATAGATGATTAGAAAGGCACTATATAACAGATAGATAGATAGATAGATAAGAAAGGCACTATAGGATGGATAGATAGATAAGATAGATAGATAGATAGATAGATAGATAGATAGATAGATAGATAAGCAAAGTTCTTTTTTAAGATGCAAATTTATGACAGAAAGTGCAGCGCAAGGACATGACCGTGAAAGCACAGGGTTACTGGCTCAAGTCCTAACATTGACTCACAGACCAGACAGTACATTTCCTTTGCCAGCTCTCCTGGTTTTTCATAAAGTTATAACATGTTAAGTGCATCAAGTGGAAAAAAAAAATTGAAAGATAAAATAAGGAAGCAATGGCTGACATGCTTTTATTTGGGTAGGCAGAGCAGTTATGAACTCGAAACCACAAGTTTGCAGGTGAAGAA